>NC_069385.1:73450000-73750000 GCF_027475565.1 Acinonyx jubatus
TTGTATGGAACCACAAAAGGCCCTGATAGCCAAAGTAATTTTGAAGAAGAAGACCAAAGCAGGAGGCATCACAATCTCAGACTTTAGCCTCTACTACAAAGCTGTCATCATCAAGACAGCATGGTATTGGCACAAAAACAGACACATAGACCAATGGAATAGAATAGAAACCCCAGAATTAGACCCACAAACGTATGGCCAACTAATCTTTGACAAAGCAGGAAAGAATATCCAATGGAAGAAAGACTGTCTCTTTAACAAATGGTGCTGGGAGAACTGGAAAGCAACATGCAGAAGGATGAAACTAGACCACTTATCTTACACCATTCACAAAAATAAACTCAAAATGGATAAAGGACCTGAATGTGAGACAGGAAACCATCAAAACCCTAGAGGACAAAGCAGGAAAATATCTCTTTGACCTCAGCCGCAGCAATTTCTTACTTGACACATCCCCAAGGCTAAGGGAATTAAAAGCAAAAATGAACTACTGGGACCTTATGAAGATAAAAAGCTTCTGCACAGCAAAGGAAACAATCAACAAAACTAAAAGGAAACCAACAGAATGGGAAAAGATATTTGCAAATGACATATCGGACAAAGGGCTAGTATCCAAAATCTATAAAGAACTCACCAAACTCCACACCCGAAAAACAAATAATCCAGTGTAGAAATGGGCAGAAAACATGAATAGACACTTCTCTAAAGAAGACATCCGGATGGCCAACAGGCACATGAAAAGATGCTCAACGTCGCTCTTCATCAGGGAAATACAAATCAAAACCACACTCAGATACCACCTCACGTCAGTCAGAGTGGCAAAAATGAACAAAACAGGAGACTATAGATGCTGGAGAGGATGTGGAGAAACGGGAACCCTCTGGCACTGTTGGTGGGAATGCAAATTGGTGCACCCACTCTGGAAAACAGTGTGGAGGTTCCTCAGAAAATTAATAATAGACCTACCCTATGACCCAGCAATAGCACTGCTAGGAATTTACCCAAGGGATACAGGAGTACTGATGCATAGGGGCACTTGTACCTCAATGTTTAAAGCAGCACTCTCAACAATAGCCAAATTATGGAAAGAGCCTAAATGTCCATCAACTGATGAATGGATAAAGAAATTGTGGTTTATATACACAATGGAATACTATGTGGCAATGAGAAAGAATGAAATATGGCCCTTTGTAGCAACGTGGATGCAACTGGAGAGTGTTATGTTAAGTGAAATAAGTCATACAGGGAAAGACAGATATCATGTTTTTCACTCTTATGTGGATCCTGAGAAACTTAACAGAAGACCATGGGGGAGGGGAAGAAAAAAAAGAGGTTAGAGAGGGAGAGAGCCAAAACATAAGAGACTCTTAAAAACAGAACAAACTGAGGGATGATGGGGGGTGGGAGGGAGGGGAGGGTGGGTGATGGTTATTGAGGAGGGCACCTTTTGGGATGAGCACTGGGTGTTGTATGGAAACCAATTTGATGCTAAATTTCCTATTTGAAAAAAATAAAATAAAATAAAATAGAATTTGAAAAAATTTACACAAAACTAAAAAATATAGTATAAAACTCTAAAAAAATATTTTTAATAAAAATTGAAAATAAAAATGTATTATTTGTCTTTCTGTATTCAAGAAAAAGAAAAGAACGGGTGCCTGGGTGGCTCAGCTGGTTAAGCGTTTGACTTTGTCTCAAGTCATGATCTCATAGTTCACGGGTTTGAGCCCCGTGTCAGGCTCTGTGCTGACAGTGTGGAGCCTGGAGCCTGTTTTAGATTCTCTTTCTCCCTCTTCCTCTGCCCCTCCCCTGTTCACGCTCTGTCTCTGTCTCAAAAAAAAAAAAACCATGAAAAAATCTATTTAAAGAAAAAGAAACGAAACGAAACAAAATGAAAAAGAGAAAAAGAAAGAAAGAAAGAAAATTGGTTAGACCAGCTAACAGACTGAAATCCAACTGAAATTACTTCATTTTGTCCTAGAAGTCAAACTCTGAAGTACTTTATAGTCCATAAACTAAGCTAGCAGTGAGACTTTTGTTCTTGAAGAGCGAGGTTGGCCCAGTTGGACGGGGCTTAGGGTAATGGCTCCGTTTGCCACTAGATGGAGCTGTTTGCCTACTCGGGTGGATTGTTGTGGTGCTCGTAGGTGGGTACACGCATGCACGGGAGCAGTGGAAATGGCGTCACACAGCTACCCAGTCTCTAGTATCAGATCTCTGTTCTCCTCAATCAGCAATCGCACACCTATCCTTCGTCTTCAGCTTCTGTCCACTCCATGCTTCCACACTGTCTGTGAGTAAGCCCCAGACAGCACCTCCCTCCCATGTTTTGTCTCAGATGTGGCTGCCTTCCCTGGCCCCCCACTTCTGAGGGACTGCGGCTTTGACCTGCTCCGTCCTTCTGCAGAGGGATGAGCAATGGCCGGGTGCTGGCTACACCCAGGAACGCTTGTGGGATTGTGCTGCTGCCAATGCCCAGAGAGTGCAGCCAGGTGCCAGTTTTTCCAGAAAAAGTTCGCAAGACAGTGTAGCAGCAGTGCCTCAGGGATTATGGAAAATCACAACAGACATCTGGCACCAGGCTTCACCCCCAACATCCTTGTTCAAGCACCAGCGAATGTGGCAATTCTCTGGTGTCTGCTGGGCCTTGGTGTCCTCACAGCCTCTACCAAATGTCCTTCCAGCAGTGGAACCGCTTTTCCCCTTGTGGCCCGAGAACCTCCCAGACCCCACTCTGCTCCTGGGCATTTGCCCCTCCCACCAGAGCACCACCAGGTATGGAGCTGTGGAGTTTTAGATTCTGCACTCCCCCTGTTTACAGTCTTAATTGAATTTAAACCCTCTCCTCTCTCCCTTTTTAGTTCAGTCTTTGTGGCTATTTCCAATTTTCCATTTTCTCTCCAGCTGCTTTTGGGGAGGGGTGCTTTTCCCGTATTCTTCCCTGCCCCCATCTCCATCCTCTCTCCACACGCAAAAGCAGCTCCCTGCCCTCCACGGCTTCTCTTTCCCCAAGTTCACCTCTCCATGCCATGTACCTGTTGAATTCTGTGGTTCAGGTTGTGCAGATTGCTGTGTTAATCCTCAGATCAGTTTTCTAGGTATGTGGGATGGTTTAGTGTTGGTCTGGCTGTATTTCATTGATGAGAGACACAGAAAAAACTTCCATGCTGTTCTGCCATCTTGCCTCCTCCTCCGAGAGAGAGAATCTTAAGCATGCCCCATGCTCAGCACAGAGCCCAACATTGTGTTTGACCTCAATGACCTTGAGATCATCACCTGAGCTGAAATCAAGAGTTGGACACTTAACCAACTGAGATACCCAGGTGCCCCTTTATGTAAATCCTTTAAATCTGCCCTCTGTGCCTTCCTATCCCTTCTTCCTGTCTTATTTTTCTTCATAGCATTTATCACCATCTTATATATTATTTATTAATTTGTTGATTTTTTTATTATCTTTCTTTCTCAAGCTAGAATGTAGGCTTCGTGAGGTCAGAAATCTCCTGGGTGCTTTTAACTGGTGAATTCCCAGTTCCTAGAGAAGTATCCAGCACATAGCAGGCATTAGGTAAATCCTTGAATGAATGAAAAAACAGTCACAAGAATTGGCAACAGTATCTGAACATTCAGTTTCTTGTCCATAGACAGTTTCCCCATATAGGCAGATTTTGTCCTCATACCTATGAACCCTTGAGCTTATGGGTTAATGACCTTATGGGAATAAAAATTCAAATCTCAGTTTGAGTCCAAAAGTTCAAGTACCAGGAGCACCGATGTCTGACAGCAGGAGAAGATGAATGTCTCATCTGAAGCAGAAATAAATACACCCTTCCTCCACTTTTTTTGTTCTTTTTAGGCCTTCAATGGCTTGGATGATTCCCACCACATTGGTGAGAGCAATCTTCTTTATTCAGTCTACTGATTAAAATGCCAATTTCTTCTGGAGATACCCTCATAGGCAACCCCTGTGAAATGATGTTTATCAGCTCTCTGGGCTTTCAGTAGTCCACTCAAGTTAACACATAAATTAACCAGGATCCAGATTAACCTGGATCTTTTTTTTTAAACCTGGATCTTTCATATGTGGGTCTTTCATATATGGATATTGAGGTATGTTCCTACTTTCTCAAGGGTTTTTATCAAGAAAGGATGTTGTATTTTGTCAAATGTTACTTCTGCATTTATTGAGAAGATCATGTGGTTCTTATCCTTTCTTTTACTAATGTGATGTATCATGTTGATTGATTTATAGATATTGAACCATCCTTGCAGCCCAGGAGTAAATTTTACTTGATCATGGTGAATAATTGTTTTAATGTATTGTTGGATTCAATTTGCTAGTATCTTGTTGAGAATTTTTACATCCCTGTTCATCAGGGAAATTGGTCTGCAATTCCCCTTTTTAGTGGGGTCTTTTACCTGGTTTTGGAATCAAAGTAACACTGACATCATAGAATGGAGTTTGGAAATTTTCCTTCCATTTCTATGTTTTGGAACAACTTCAAAAGAATAGGTATCAACTCTTCTTTAAATGTTTGGTAGAATTCCCCCAGAAAGCCATCCAGCCCTGGACTCTTGTTTGTTGGGAGATTTTTGATTACTGATTCAATTTCTTTTCTAGTTATGGGTCTGTTCAAACTTTTTATTTCTTCCTGTTTTAATTTTGGTAGTTTAAAATGTTTCTAGGAAAATATCCATTTCTTCAAGATTGCCCAATTTGTTGGCATATAATTGCTCATAATATTCTCTTGTTATTGTTTGTATTTCTGCTATGTTGATTGTGATCTCTACTCTTTCATTTGTGATTTTATTTATTTGGGTCATTTCCTTTGTCTTTTTAATAAATCTGGATAGGGGTTTATCAATTTTGTTAATTCTTTCTAAGAATCAGCTCTAAGTTTCATTGCCCACAGGGAGGCCATATATCCTCTACCAAATGTACTCCAAGCAGTGAACTGCTTCTCCCTGTGTGGCACAGGAACCCCTCAGACTGCACTGCCTCCTCCTAGGGATTCACCCTACTTCCTTGCAGGAGCACTACCAGGCACTGAGCTCTAAACTTCAGACTTTGAGCTCCACTGTTTATAGAAACCTGGGAGGGAGTGAAACCCTTTCCTTTCTCCCTGTCAATGGTCTTGAGGAACAGATTTCTTTTCCAGTCCCCTAAGAGTGTTTTCACTCTCTCTCTCTCTTTTTCCTCCAGCTACTTTCAGGGGGAGTGCTTTATTTGCTCAATCCCAAAGCTCTGCACTCTCTTCCCCTTTCTCTTTCTCTCTCTGTCCTCTCTCCACAAAAATGGCTCTGTAACCTCCATGGTTCTGTGCCTTTCTCTCCCTAATTCACCTTTCTGCACTGTGTACCTGCCAGGCTCTCTAGGTCAAATTTTGCAGATTTGTTGCATTAATCCTCAGATCAATTTCCTAGGTGTTCATAATGGGTTGACGCTGATCTAGCTGTGTTTCAGGGACGAGACAAGCTCAGGGTCCCTAAACTACTCCACCATTTTAACCATCCTCCAATCTTTATCATTCTTAATGCTGGGAACAGAAGGGTCTCCTCATCCTTCAAATAACCACTGGAGTCTATAAAGGGATTGAGACCAACAAAGTACCTCAGTGACTCCAAAAGCTTCCTCATGTAGATGGCTCTCATCTCTTCTGTCTTGAACCCAACCTTAATTTCTTGGCATACTTGGTGAAGGTCCATGATGGGTGGATGAAGGCTGCTCTGTGGCCATAGTTTCTAATCCATCACACCAACTCACATACAAGTTTGGCTGGTTTCTCCTTTACCTCCTACTGCTGTCATGCTAGGGAAGAAAATGGCCAGGGGTCTCTTTTCCCCTAGGAAGGGCTAATAACTTGTAAAGTTTAGTTCACTTGGGTTTCTTTGAGTCCTTAGGTCACTGAAGGGGTTTCTTGTTTGTTTGTATTTTTGCAACTATAATTATATACTTTATATTGGTTGTCCTCATTGTTAGGGTGGGAGCTCCCATATCCAGTGGCTTTCTAAGTGGAAGCAGAAGATCTGTGATAGGGATATGGACAAACAAAAGCTTATAAATACTCCAGGAAAATGTTATTCTATCCCTATCAATATTTTTTAAGTGAGAAAAATCAAGCACCATGCTCTTCTAGGCACTTAGAAAGTAAAAAAATAAAAGATGACAATCTGGGGCATCTGGGTGGCTCAGTTGGTTCAGTGACTCTTGATTTTGGCTCAGGTCATGACCCCAGGGTCGTGGGATTGAGTCCTGCTGAATGTGGAGTCTGCTGAAGATTTTCTCTCTCTCTTCCTCTGCCCCTCTCCCCTGCTTGCACTCTCCCTCTCTAAAATAAAATAAAATAAAATAAAATAAAATAAAATAAGTGTGATAATCAACAGCTTTTCAGGTCTCAACTGTTGCATTTGCTATCTGAAGAGCTCTAACGAACTTGAGATAATAATACATTCATTAAACTTCATTACTAATTTTAAAAATGAAAATACTCCTTTAAAATATAGTGCAATTTTACTTCTTTATAAATAGATATGATATAAATAACAGGTGTGATTTGTATTCAATTTATAAAGCCAGAAAGTTCCTATATCCTGCCACACATGACAGTAACTTAAAATTTGTTTTGATTACAGAAAGATAAGTAATATTTTTAATGATATTTTTATAATTGCTGTAGAGTAGTTTGGTTATTTTTTCTAATAAAGTCCAGGTTATTTTGAGCTCTTGTATATTGTCCTCTGTCAATTATTTCCATATATGTGACAAGAGCAAGGGCAAATAAAAACTTCTAAAATTCATTGCCTAATTTTGGTCTATAATACTCTTATTCCAACAAAAATCAAATGGAAACTTATATATATTATATATTATATAATATATGTGTAATCTATAACATAATGCAGTGAATAATATAAATTGAGGTAGAATCACAGGAGAGATCTTATAAAACATCTGGTCCAGGGGCGCCTGGGTGGCTCAGTCAGTTGAGCAACAGACTTGGGCTCAGGTCATGATATCATAGTTTGTGAATTTGAGGCCGGAGTCGGGACCTGTACTGACAGCTCGGAGCCTGGAGTCTGCTTCTGATTCTGTGTCTCCCTCTCTTTCTGCCCCTGCCCCACTTATGCTCTGTCTCTCTCTGTCTCAGAAATAAATAAACATTAAAAAAAATTAAAAAAAACATCTGGTCCAAAAATATTAACTTATAGAAGGAACTAAGACTCTAAGAAGATAAGAGACATGTTTAAAATCACACAGCACACAGAAGCTCCTTAACACCTCCCCTGTCCTTGGAATGTGGATGATGCTTTCCTTTCCCATTCCCAGAGGCTTTCCAAAGATACAACATTGAGATAGTGATGTGGTACTGAGAACATCTGCACCATACATATGTGACTGAACCCAGTTAAGTCCTCTTTAAAAATTTTTACGATCTTGTGGGCGGGTGCAGGGATTTATACATCTTGCTGCTGTCCAAGACAAGCCTCATATGTAAGTTTCCTTGCTTATTAAAATGGGCCACCTATCATCCTAAAGTAGACTTCATCTTTCATCAGTCTTTCCCTGCCCTCTGAGTACAGGAGATAGTTTCAGATTAAAACACAAGCTCCAGAGAGGCTTACCTCAAAGTCATAAAAATATTTTCCTAGATTATTCTAGAGCTTGACTTATTTTTAGCTTCCACTAAGAAACTAAAGGTCAATGATCCACTTCAAATTAACTTTTATGTATGGTTTGATGAAGGATTCAAAGTTTCTGTTTTTTTCCCATGTTTCTAATTGCCCCAGCATTATTCATTGAAAAGAAGTTCTTTTATCTTCATTGACTAGAAATGATAACTTTTGCTAAACCAAATTGCCATATATGTATGTGTCTATTTATGGCATCTCTGTGCCATTGTTCTATTTTTCTAGCTTTGCACCGATGCCAAGATGTCTTAACTACTATAATATTACACCTTTATAGTAAGTTAAAATCTGGTGGAGGAAGACCTCCAGATTTGTTCTTTTTCAAGACTCTCTTTGCATTCTCATATACAGTTTAGAATCATGCCTGCCAATTTCCACCAAAAGAAAAAAGCTACTATGATTTTGATTAAGAATACATTGAGTTCAAAGACCAATTTGAGAATTGACAACTTAACCATTTGGGTCTCCCAATGCATTAACCTATAATCTTTCTCCATCTATACTTCTTTATTTAGGTCTTCCTTAATTTCCCCATTGTTATTTTTACTAATGGAGAAGTTTTCACCTATTTCATTAGATTTATTAGTAGGTATTTGACGTTCAGTACTGTTATAAATGCTTATTGTTTTTATTTTCCAACTGTTTGCTGTTACTACATAAAAATATAATTTCTTTTTATACATTGATCTTGCATTAAATAATATTGCTAAATTCGATTATTTATAATACTTTATAGATTCTTTTGGATTATTTATGAAACATTATATATGGATAAAAAAGTTTTTATTTCTTCTTTTTAATCTATATGCCTTGTTTCCTTCTCTTGCATTATTGCCTTTGCTAGTTCTTTCAGTACCATGTTGAATAGAAATGGTGATAATGAACATCTTTGTTTTGGTGTCAGTCTCAGGGATAAACTTTCAATATTTTACCAGTGAGTGAGTATGGTGGTAACTACCCCTCTAAAGTCCCCTCAATGTAAGCTAGAACTCTTCATTGAAGAGGAATGAAAAAAATTATTTTCACCAGCACAAAGAGATGACCAAAGGCCCTGCATCCTGGCCAAGGTTCTAAAAAATTATAGCAACCACATAATCTATGTTCATATAAAGTGTGGTATGAGTTAATGCTACCTACATGGTATAGAAAGCTCCTCCAATAGAAGTTACCTTAAAAGTTTGTCCCTGGGATATTTAGCATAATTAAATACAAAGCCTCTTTGGAGGGATGCATTCCTAGCCAATAGGGCATCTTTCTTTCTTTTTTTTTTATTTATTCATTTAAATTGAAGTTGGTTAACATAACAGTAGTATTGGTTTCCAGAGTAGAACCCAGTGATTCATCACTTACATATAAATAACATCCAATGTTCATCCCAACAAGAGCTCTCCTTGATGTCTGTCACCCATTTAGCCCATCTCCCCACTAAACACTCCTTCAGCAACCCTCAGTTTGTTTTCTGTATTTAAAAATCTTCTATGGCTTGCCCCCCTCTCTCTTTTTACCTTATTTTTCCTTCGCTTCAACTATGTTCATCTGTAGTGTTTCTTAAACTCCACAAAAAGTGAAATCATATGATATTTGTCTTTCTTTGACTGACTTATTTCGCTTAGCATAATATACTCTAGCTCTTTCCACATTGTTGCAAATGGCAATATTTTGTTCTTTTTGATCGCAAGTAGTATCCCATTGTGTGTGTGTGTGTGTGTGTGTGTGTGTGTGTGTGTGTGTAAAACATATTCTTCTTTACCCATTCATCGCTCAATAGACATTTGGATTCTTTCCATAATTTGGCTATTATTGATAGTGCTGCTAGAAACATTGGGGTGCATGTGCCCCTTCAAATCAGCATTTTTGTATCCTTTGGATAAATACCTACTAGTACAATTGCTGGGTTGTAGGGTAGCTCTATTTTTAATTTTTTGAGGAATCTCCATACTGTTTTCCAGAGTTGCTGCACCAGTTTGCATTCCCACCAACAATGCAAAAGGGTTCTCTTTTCTTTGCATCCTTGCCAATATGTATTGTTGCCTGAGTTTTTAATTTTAGCTGTTTGGACAGGTGTGAGGTAGTATCTCATTGTGGTTTTGATTTGTATTTCCCTGATGATGAGTGATGTTGAGCATCTTTTCATGTGTCTGTTAGCCATCTGGATGTCTTCTTTGTAAAAGTGTTCATTTCTTTTGCTCATTTCTTCACTGAATTATTTGGGGTTTTTTTTTGGGGGGGAGGGTGTTGAGTTTGATAAGTTCTTTATAGATTTTGGATACACTTTATCTGATATGTCATTTGCAAATATCTTCTCCCATTCTGTAGGCTGCCTTTTAGTTTTATTGATTGTTTTCTTCATTGTGCAGGACCTTTTTATTTTGATGAAGTCCCAATAGTTCATGTTTGCTTTTGTTTCCCTTGCCTCTGGAGACATGTCTGGTAAGAATTTGCTGCCTGTTTTCTCCTTTGGTGTTTTGATGGTTTCCTGTCTTACATTTAGGTCTTTCATCCATTTTGATTTTATTTTTGTGCATGGTGTAAGAAAGTGGTCCAGTTTCATTCTTCTGCATGTTGCTGTCCTGGTTTTCCAGCACGATTTGCTGGAGAGACTTTCTTTTTTCAATTGCATAATATGTCCTGCTTTGTTGAAGATTAGTTAGCTGTACATTTGTGGGTCCATTTCAGGGTTCTCTATTCTATTCTTTATTTACATGTCTGTTTGGGGAAGTACATTTCTATAGATTAAGGCCCACTGATGATGAACTCACAATTTGAAACAACAAAACATAGAAGTCTAGAAAATCCAACATGATCAAGAGAATTTATACTGAAAGAAACAAGATTTTTAGACCTTCAAGAGCTACAGATAATATAATCTGATAGACACTAAAAAATATGAGCATGTTAAAAATAAAATGAATCTGATTAAATCCATTCAATATGTGTAACAGGGATAGAAAAGGAGAAAAAACACTAAAGTTTTCATCTTAACACAGCAATGAGTCCATAAATACTTTTATTCATTCCTGAAATTAAAATTTTCATTTGAGCCTCACAGCTCCAGCTTTTCCTAGCATCCCATCTGACCTTGCTATATAATCATGGACCTGTCCTCTTAAGGACTGCTGTCATCCAGAAAAGGAGCTGAAATTGTATCAGCTGGGATACGATATTCTCTTAGTAGTCTATTTGAAAAGAATGAATAAATGCATGTTAAATATTTTACTATATTCTATTTAGATGGGTATGTAGTAATATCCACATTACATTCATATAATATAATATAATATAATATAATATAATATAATATAATATAATTAATATAATATATGTATAATCATACAGAGCATTAAAAAGCATTCACTAACATGGAAGTATTTCAACAACATGATGTTGCATATAAAAAACAGATGGCATAGCAGCATGTATAATATATCTTTCTGTGTATCCAGAAAGCCTTATGTTGGTACTCACAGACAGAGGTCCATAGAATGCTCACCAAAACATTGATGTGACTATTTCAGGGTGGTAGACTTTTGCTTTCATTTCTATACCTTTTTAATTTATTTGAACTTGTATAGACAGAAAAATAAATAGCTAAATAAAGGCCTAAATTAAAATTTGTTTTTAACTATTATATTTGGAATTGAAGCTGGCCTTTTCTTTAAAAAGAGTAATTGGTGTGGGAGATAAGAAGGGCTGCTTTAGCACTTAATGTTTAATGAAAATATTTAAGCCATTGGTGGAAATTGGGAACAACAGTTCTAAAGCTTCAAAAACCTAAAAACTCCATAGCTTAAGCTTATATTTCTACTTAGCTCTGGGGAAGACAAGATGAAGAAAACACCAACATGCAGTATTGATAGAGATATAGAGAAGAAAACAGGATGAGAGGGGCCACCATAACCCTGAGGATTCAGGTATGGTGGGGTCTTGCTTCCAAGATAACAGAGAGCACAGTTCTCTGCAACCAGGCTCCTTAGCAGTATATCTGGTAAGTGGTCACTCAGCCTTTGTTTGAATAGGATTGAATAGGATAAAGAGTTTACGATCCTACAGTAGATGCATTTGATTTTCAGATGGCATGGCTTGTTTAGCTGATTTATGTAATTTGATATCTGCTCCCTGTGCCTATGACCCTCTGCCCCCAGAGCTGGAAGAAAGTCATATCACTCTTTACAGGGGAGTCCTTCAGACATTTGGGAACTTACCCCAGAATCTATTCCTTCACCTCCTTTCCTGGACGGAGTCTCATTCTCCAGGTTAAATATTTACCATCCTGGTCCTAAATCCCCTGCAAATAATTCATTTTATCATTACTGTCTATTCAGCATAGAATAGAGTGAGACCTTCACCCCTCTTTCTGGACATTTTGATTCTAATTCATGCTAAAGTCACATTAGTTTGGGCGGCAGTCTTTTCATGACTGATTATTTATACTGATCTTGTTAATTAAAAATCTTAATGATAAGCAATAATACTTAGTCATATCTCTCCCACAATTATAGATACATTTTATGTTTTTAACTCAAATGCTGGCCTTTCATTTATACCTATTAAATATTTTGTATTAGAACCAGAACATCATTCTTTTGAATACTGAGACTGTATATCTGATGTTTCCCCTATTCCCTACTTTTGTGACATCTTCAAATTTGTTAACATGTATCCTCTCTATCTTCAAAGTATTGATGCAATGTTGAATGAAGCAAAGACATAAATGGATTTCTTTTTTAAATGTTTACTTATTTATTTTAAGAGAGAGAGAGAGGGAGGGAAGGATGGAGAGAGAGGGAGAGATAGAATGCCAAGCAGGCTCTGTGCTGTCAGCACGGAGCCCAATGCAAGGCTCAATCTCATGAATTGTGAGATCATGACCTGAGCCAAAATCAAGAGTCAGATGCTTAACCAGCTGAGCCACCCAGGCACCCCTGTAAATGGACTTCTAAACCATTAACCAATTCTTTTACTTTCTTTCAACCCATTAGGGATCTACATAGTTTAATAGTTAATATTTTCCACATGCATTTGTGGATCTATTACCACTTTACTTGGTGTACTGCTTTACTTGGGGGTTGACCTGCACGGACAGGATCCCTGGCCTCTAACCTTTGGGTGGTTTGGCCAATAAGTGACACCAGGTGAAATCTACAGGTGAAGAGTGAATAACCCCTTTTGTAGTTGAAGTAATTCCGTTTGCCAGGTTGCTATGGTTTGGCTCCTTTTCTTCATTAAGTACACACCTTCTGTCAGACTTCTATATAGGAATTCTCTCTGCCTTCTGGTAACCTCTCCTTCTCCTTGCACATGCAGGCACCAGGTGGTAACAATTGTCCATTATAGCTAATCCCTCTGTACTACACCATCCCATGTGGGTTTCCCCTAAATGTGCTCCCACTTTGTAATTGTCCCTTTATTAAACTCTCTTAGGTTAGCCTGTTTGAATGTTTCATTCCTACTGGGATTCTGACTGTTTGTTACCAATTTTAATACCATTCAAGCCACAGTTCTTGATATTTTCAATATTTTAATCAGAATAACATGAAATTAATTTTTGGAACAAAACAAGCTAGATAAAATTTAAAACATCCTCTTTCTTTACCATTCTATTGACTTTGCTATAAAAGGAACTAGGGTTAATCATGTATCATTTTTGTGTTACTTATGCCAGCCTCCAACAGTCACCTCTTTTTACTCTCTAAGAATGAGATTTTTTTCCCTAGAATTTTCATCAAGACTGACAAGAAGCTCATCACTACGTGCTCTAAGATACCGAGTTTCTTGCTCTTTAAAAAAAAATCAGGTTTCTTGCCTAACAGTGGAAAAGCCTAGAGAATAAATATGTTGAAGTAACATCTCCTGATATGCTTTAATATTAAAATGAAGAATTTTTCCTTTAGGGACCAAGAAGAGTAAAAGATAATAAGGAAGTTAGATATTTGTATAGGATTTTTGTCTTGTTGAAACTACTTTTTCTGATTATAGTATTGAAGGAAACTTGTAAGATACAAAAAAATATAAAAAATAAAAATCACCCACATTTTTACAACTCAGAGATAGTATATATTTCCTTTATTTTTATTTGCATTTTGTATAACTGGAATCATTCTTTATATATAAAGTTTTATACCTCTCTTTTTTGAAAATTCATATTATATGTTAAGAGTAACATGGAAAAGCCTTTGATAATCTTTGAAGCCTAGGGTTGGGATTTCCATGCCACAACTCAGGCACAAAATCTTGGTGGCAGCATACGTAAATCATGATCTATAGAAGAAAACAATTCTTTAGAGCACTACCTCTCAAGCTTTAATGTGTACATGACACATCTGGGATCCTGTTAAAGCACAGATTCTGATTCAGTATGTCTGGGGTGGGAGCTGACTACATTTCTAACATGCTGTATGATGTTAATGGTGCAGCTCTACAGATCACATTTTCAGGAGTAAGAATTCATATGCACATTAAAGTTTGAGAAGCACGTGTCTAAAGCATTGGTTCTCAACCCTGCCTTACATTTGAAACCGCTTGTAAGTCACTGAAAAAGAACACCCAGAGATCTATGTTTTTTAAAAGCTTACCAGTCAATTCTGATGCACAGTGGAGGTTAAGAGCTACTTCTCTAGACCTAAATGCATAGTACATGTCAAATGTGGCAACTATAAATAACTCACATAGCCTTTGTTTCTAATTTCAGTTAGAAAGAAACAAAATAACAGCAACAGCCACAACAAAACAAACCACCTGAATATTGTGTAGGAAGGCTGAGGCCACAGCTGAGGAAACACAAATCAAGATTCTGATTTGGAGCACATAGGGATTTGAACTAAATTAGGCCACCTGAACCCAAAATTGGTTTGGAAATCTCATCTGCATGATTTACCCTGTATGATTTTCAAGGTTTCAGTTTAGGTTCTTTAATAATCAACTTTGGCAAATTTTAGAGGTGATACACATCTCAGGAAGGATTGTGTGAGTATTTGGTCATGACAGAGATCCAGAGGCCATCAGTCAGAAAAATTTGTGCACACAGTATTTGGAGGCATAGGAATTAAGAAAGTAATCACCAATTTTTCCCAGCATTAGCTCCATTACTTCAGAGAAGGACAGGTCAGTTTGCATCCAATTTTAGCTGGAAGACTTTGTAAACAATCAAAGGCTGGAAAGAGTCAGTGCTTACAGAGTCCCAACTTTAAAATACCATCAATGACTTCGATTATATCTTTTCTTCCACCATCTGGACAGGACAGTAAATTAGATGAGAACGGCTGCTGCCTTCATTTTATAGAACAACAGAAAATGCACTGAAGCTTGTGAAAGTGCAATTTTCTTTGTTATGATGAGATGGCACAAGGCCCATGAATTGGCAATTTGGTGACCTTGCCTTAGACTTCTGGATCTACTTGTACTGTCTCTTGTGCATGACTGTCTCATGGTATCACCATACCATGAGAAGCCACATGAGAAGGCACAGGAGAAGCCTGAGGAGGAGCTAGCTCTCTGCTGGGCATCTCTGTGCTATACATTCTTCTATCTGAGGGGCTGGGGCCAATTGGCAGGTCTGGCTCCTTGTAAGTAGCTAAAATCCAAACATCGTGACACAGAAAAGATAGAGAATGACCAAGAATCTAGAGATCTGGATCTAGACTTAGGTCTACTGCCTGACTTGGGACTGTCAATATATTTCAATGAACCTCAGGTTCCTCATCTGTAAAATGAGCTAATTAGACAAAATTATCTCTAATAGTAATGGTAATGATAATAATAGCTAACACTTAGTGGGCACTTACTATGTGCCCAAAACTATTCTAAATACTTTATGCGCACTGAGTCATTTGACCATTTTTTTAGTAAATACCATTTTATCCCACTTTTATAAATGAAAAAGCAGGTTCAAGAGACAGGATTCTAACCCTACCTCAGATCTTTTTTTTTTTTAAGTATAATTTATTGTTAAGTTGGCTAACATACAGTGCATACATCATGCTCTTGGTTTTGGGGGTAGATGCGCATGATTCATCGCTTACATACAAAATACCCAGTGCTCATGCCAACAAGTACCCTCCTCAATGCCTATCACTCAACCTCAGATCTTGAGCTCTTAATCACTGCAGTTATCACACAATGATATTTACATATTCTCTGAACATTTTATGGAAACTTGAGAAACATTCCATTTATAATCATAGGAGATTCGCTAAACATTACTATTAAATAGCATCAACCAAATTGAGCAAAGTAAAAGGCAGAATTCATCAATGTCATCAGTAAAGTTCCTCTATAAAATTGCTCATGTTTCCATACCCACCTCTCTGTTCAGCTTTTCCACTTAGGTGCTCCCATTCCAGCTGTTGTCTTACTTTACCAAAACTCTTCTTTGACCTTCCCTCTCATTGTTTTCCTTTTTAATCAGCAGCTTTCTCTCTTCACTCTCTTCACTTTCCATTATGGATTTCATGGTCTGTCTTACCACTCCTTTGCTCCATTTTCTTTCCATTGACTTGTCTAGAAAGAACCTCAACCTTTGATGATTCCATGTGCCCAGTTCTCTGAACCCACACTAGGCTGCTGGAGAAAAATCACATAGTCCCCCCACTTCAGGTGAAAATGGGCTCCACTTAAAAATCATGAACTCCTACTTAATCAGAGCGTTTAGTGTCACAGGCAAAATTTCTGCCCTTCCCTAATCAAGCTCTCTCTCTTCCATTCATTGCAGGGACTACTTATGACCTTCACTTCTCACAACTCCAGTCCTGATAACTTAAAAAAAAAACACTTTTAAATATTTATTTATTTATTTTGAGAGAGAGAGAGAGAGTGAGCGAGCTGGGGAGGGGCAGAAAAAGAGGGAGAGAGAATCCCAAGCAGGCTCCACACTGTCAGTATAGAGCCTGACACAAGGCTCGATCTTATGACCTGTGAGATCATGACCTGAGCCAAAACCAACAGTCAGATGCTTAACCAACTGAGCCACCCAGGTGCCCCTCCAGTCCTGCTACCTTATGCCTTTGTTCACAGCAGTTGGTTTCTTCTCATTCTCAGAGAAAATAGAATTTCTCAGTTCCTAGAATAAACCTACAAACTTACCTGCATCCATCCCCTTTCCTTCCTTCCCATTCAGGACAAAAATCTCTTCCCTTATCTAAAATCACACCTCTGCTCTGCCTGAATTTTGTCCTCCCACTTTCTCAAGAACTTGGATCTTTCAGGTGTCTTCTCACCCCTGTATCTTCAGTCTCTCACTCTAGTGCCTCCTTCCCATTGCAATTAACCTGCTCAAGTGCTCCATCTCCAAAATCAATCAATCAATCAATCAATCAATCAATCTTCTCTCCACTTCTCCAGTCACCCATTCATAATCAAACTTCTTGAAAGAATTACCCTCCCTTCGTGTCTCCACATTCTCTTTCCTACCCATTCCTACTCACTGCAAAAGGGCTTCCATTCTCCTTCACTTTTCTATGATTTCTCAGTAGTCATGTTGACTTTGGAGACCACTTCACCCTCCCTGAAGTGTTCCCTGCCCACTATGGGTTTCTATACCAGCACCTTTTCATGATTTCCCTCTTTCCTGGTCTCATACTTAGTCTCTTTTCCAGCCTTTTCTCTCTTTATCATGTAAACATTAAAGGTTAGAACCCTGTTCCTCAAAGTTATGATCTCCTCCTATTTTTGGGCCATCATAGCTACTCCCATGGTTTCAATTGTCATGTTTATGCTGATGATTCAAAAATATATGTTTGCATCTCAGGCTTTTCTCTTGAGCTTCTAACTCAACACATCTTGCTACTTGGGCGTCTTCACTTAGAGGTACCACACATGCTACTAATTTGTCCAAAACTGAACTGAGCTCATTATCTCATACCTGAAACATACTGTTCTCTTGTGTTCTCTAGTGGTAATGCCAATGTCTTAACAAGATACCTGACAGTTGTCATCATTTCCTATTTTTCTTAATCACTTATATCTAATCAATCATCATATCCTACTGAATCTATACCCACATTCACTTTCTCCATTGTCACCATCATTCTCCCTTTCCAGGTCACTGTTTTCACTAACTTGGACAACTGAAGCACCCTCTTAATTCTCTCCATGCTTCCCATCTTGACCTGCCATTTATTTTCCACATCCTGGCCCATATACATTTTTATAAATACAGACCAAATTATTTCTCTCCTTTTTTAAATACCCATCACTCTCTGCCTTTGCCTTAGAATAAAGTCCAAAATACTTACTATGGCTTGCACAACCCTTTGAGACCTGAAGTGACTCATTTCTAACATTCTCCAAATGCAGCATGCTATGTGACAACATACTGAATGCCTTTTGTCTTTTTGAATTTGCCTTGTTTACCATCATCCTCAGGTTTAAGTGTATGTTGTTACTTCTGCCCTGAATGCTTCTCCCCTTAATTCTCACCTGTATGACTTCTACTCAGCTTTTAAGCCTCAGCTTGGGAATCAATTCTTCTAAGAGGCATTCCCTAATTCCCCACAATACCCTGAAGTACACTAAACTTTTTATTATTTTTAAATATTTATTTATTTATTTATTTATTTATTGAAAGAGAGAGAATGAGCTGGTGAGGGGCAGAGAGAGAGGGAGAGAGAGAATCTCAAGCAGGTTTCATGCTCAGCACACAGCCTCATGCAGGGCTTGATCTCACAACCAAGAGATCACAACCTGAGCAGATATCAAGAGTCAGACACTCAACATACTGAGAAGTCCAGTCCTGAAATCCATACATTTGTAAATCTGTCTTAAATAAGAAGGTCCTCTGAATCAGCATAGTATATGAATGGCCAATAAAAATTTGACATATGGGAGGGTTCACTGCAATGTACCTAGCTATAATTTAGATTAAAGTCCTATGCAATTTTAACAATAATATCTACAATTTTTCAAGTGTCTGTTATATGCAGGCACTATATTAAGTATTATAGGTCATGATTCTGTTTGATTCTCTCAACAAACCCTATTTTACTGACAAGGACTCAAGATTCAGTGAGGATAAATAACTTTCACAAGGACACAATACCAGGAATTAATGAAGCTGGAATTTGAGTGCCAGCAGCCTGGCTCCAGCACTCTTAACCTCTACAACACACCTCATATATAATCTTTTAGATATAATATATACATAAATATATAATCTCTTTAGCCCATAAAAGGGGTTCTGACCCATTATTTTTCCTGATAGCTGCAAAGTAAACAGCTCCATTGTCCCAAAGAAGATAAATATTAATGAAATATTAAAATTTAACTGTGGGGTGGGAAAGGGAAAGACTGGACTGGTGGGAAATGCCTATATAAAGAAGGACAAGAAAGGTGTTCAAGTCTTTTTAACTCAATCCCACTAATTTTTTAAGCACAGATTTTTGATAAGAAAGTCTTCCACATATGTCCTCTCTCAAGGAATAGAAGTAAAGGCCATGTGTATTTGTGTATTAAATAAATAATATACAGAAGTACATTGTGTCACCCATTGTCCATTCTCTAAACCAAATCTCTTGCCATGATGACAATTGGTTTGGACTGTTACAGGATTAGAGTGCTCACGGTTGAAGCTACACCCTTTCCATAAACAATAACTAACATGGTCAACAGTCCTGGGATAAACCTGCCCCCATTGCATCACAGAGTTAGATCACAAGTCATAAGTAGCAACTTGCCCTGGTTTTGGCCATGATAAAGTCTATTTGTAATGCCCAATAATTCAACAACTTGTTCGATAGTGTTTTGATACCCTTGTCAAAACATGATGATAAGCATCTCAATATGTGGTATGCAAAAATATACTTGTTAAATAAATTATGATCTTAAGAAATCATGCAAGTAAAGCAATATCATACCCATTTCCAACTGAGGCATTTAAAAAATTAACTAACTTGAGAATAAACAGCTAGTGTAAGTAGGGACTTAAAATGAATTCAGCCTAATGCCAAAGTGCCCTTATTTCAACTATAGAGAAAAAGAAGAGGGAGCAAGATGGGTGAGGAAAGAGAGATGGAGGTAAGGAGAAAAATCCCAAAACTGTGAACATGTACAACTTCAGGATTCTACCTCTGACATATATTAGGACAACAATTATAAAAAGGAGAAATTCTATTTTGTGAGTTTTCAGATAATCAAATTGTCTGCATTACATGCAAAACATTGATCAGACACGCCCATGATAAGTGGAAAGAAATGCTGTAGACAGATATTTTCAAATGGCAAATAATGGTAAGCAGGGTGTTGAAGATATTAATTTTCATGATTGGTGCCTTTGTTATTTTGTTTCATTGTCCTTCACCCTACTTGGTCTAAAAATACAGAAAAAGAAAAAAAAGAGAGAGAAAATTAGTTTTCAGGGCCAGTTTTTGAAAAGCCATCAGAAAAAAAAGAGAATGAAGTATAAAATTTCTAAAAAGTTCTCTTCTCCCCCTCACTATTCACATTCACCTCACAATGTGGACATGTGGCTCTACTTCCACCTGTCCCACCGACAGACCACTAGTCAAAGACCAAGAGATAAACTCTTGAGAAGAAGGCAGCTGAGGGAAAAAAAACAACTTGATTTTTTGTGTATTCCAAAGTGTTTTTTTTCCTTATAGAATTGTTTCTGCGTGTTTCCTTTTTTCAATGGGCAATAAATAACTTTTAGGGTAATAAATGTGAGCAGATTTGGTTAAGTGACTGGGATGAAGAGAAGGTTTTGCCATCTGTGAGGAGTGCTTTAGAATAGACTCACTCTGAGAAAAGGTTATCTGTGTTGCCTGTCTTTAGGAGATGACATTTAAATAGAAGTACTGGTTCACATTTATTGATCCCTGTGCATTAAAAGGCATATCAAAGAGAAGTGTGGTATGAATAACTTAATTATGGGCTGTTTGTACAGATGGAAAACCACATGGACTCTGTGTGTAGAGACCCATGGTGATTGTAAGCTATTTAAGGAAATTTGTATCCTTGGGCTTCTCATCACACTATTTCATGAAAATTCAACATACTGATGTGTAGACATTTCCATAGTTTCTCAAAAATAAGTTGCTGAGATAGTTTCACACACACACACACACACACACACACACACACACACACACGTTTTGCATATACCTTAGTTACCTATAGGCTGAGCTTAATTAAGAGAACAGGTATGGGTGTGGTGTGAGTGGGAGATTAACAGAGAGAAGGAGAGGAGAGGGAACTTACAACTTAGGGCAACTTTTTGAAGTGTTAAGCCATCTGATGTTCCAACAGGATTTCCTTGGCCTGGCGATGATGCTAGTCTTGGTTGCCCTGTTTTATTAAATATTACCATGTTAGGAATATAACATAGATTCTCCAGAATGAAAACTAGAATTCACCCAATAGCTGAAGGATATTTCTGAGAAATTATGTTACCTGGACCTGCTCAAGGTCAGAATTTTAAAGTCTCCTGAGGAGTCTCCCACTTCTCCACTCCAGTAAGTGATATTTTCAGATTTTAAATCTGATCTTATTTACTTAAATATTTATTTCCCTCTTGGCTTTCCTTCTTTACCCAGTCTATATTGAAACTTCCTTATCTCTTGCTGTACTCTTCTTTAAGCTCACAGTTCACCCACACCAGGATACTCTCCTAGCACCTTCTAAAATAGAAGTAGACATTTGCAATGGAGATCAAATTTGCAATTAAACTGATGCAATTTAACTTTCTTTTTATATCCTATTGCCTTGTAGCCTTCTACCCTCTGAGGCCACAGCTCGAGATTTAAGTCCCAGGATAAAATAGTAAGCTTAAATAGAAGACTAGACAGAAGATTTTCCAAATTCCTTTGACTCATCAAGAACTAAGCCTTGAGACAACTTGAGTTGTCTCCTCTAAGGACTTACTCCCTTCCTCCTATACAGGCTAAACCCCAAATCTTCTGCCCTCTGGAAAGATGAGACATCAATAGGGGAGACAAAAGAGAGCCCAGTCCAGCCAGTCCCAGAGTATTACAGGAGGGAGAGAGACAAGAAAGAGGAAATAGAGGAGTAGAGTTAGAATCAGCATGGATGTTCCATTCTCCTCTTCAGATGTATGCTTAGGAAACAGAAGGAATGTTAGATACATTGAAAAAGATCCTAAAAGCAAAGGATTCTGTTCCAGTTCATGTTTTTACTCATGGAAGACCTTATCCTATATACTGCCCATGCCCACCTCACCTCTACCCTCCCTACTTGGTTGGGGATGGGAGGATCACTCATGGTTGAGAGACACTGCTCTAGACTCTTATCAAGCCAAGAGAAAGACTGGAAAATAAGTCACATCTGTTGTACACTTCAGTCATAAGGGCCAGTGGGATGATCAGCAGTCAGGCAGATGAGAGATATTACCATGGAGACAGAAAAACTTGAAGATCTAAGGAACACATCTTCCCAGTCACCAAGTTACTACACAAGCCACATACCTTCCCATAACCCTAGATGCCATGTTGGAGAGGAAAGGGTAGTGACCAAGATAGCCCTCAGCCTGACTAAACATTAGACAGGCTTCTTCTGGACTCTAAGCCCTGACCTCCCTTTCCCTATAGCATTTACTTAAGAAAATTTATTATCATAAATTCTTTTTCTGCCTTTTTGAGATATATGTAAATCTTTTACTTGCTGGTTTTACAACATAGAAATGTCTTTTTCAAGGATTTAGGAGCCATCATTTTGAAATGTAAGCACTGGGGGAGATAGCACCCCTATCTCCTGGTTCTTGTGAGCCTAACTTCCGCAGGTACTCCAGTTATAAAACTACCTTCTGCCTCAAAGACATGAGAAAGCTTACTTTTCCTTTGGGTAAAGCCAAGAGGCAAACACAGGTGACCTTTGTTCTCCCTTTAATGCTGATACTTAAAAATCCTCACATTCTTTGTTTCAGCAGAGTTGAGTTCAGACTGAGTTCTGATCTCTCACCCCTATTGCAATAGCCTTAAATAAAATCTTCCTTACCAGTTAAACTTTGTCCAGTGCAATTTTTGCTTTGATCATGGAGAGAGAAAAAGAAAAAAATATATCTAAGAAACTAGTGGGGTTTTTTTTCTTAAAGACATTGAGCATAGCCCAAAGGAACTGTTAAAAGTTTATCACATCAAATTAAGATCACCATATCGGAATACAAGTTTTTATTTTTTTGTTTCATTTTGCTTTCATTTGGTATCCAGCATGTGAAGACTGTGAGGATGAAGAGAGCAGTTTTACATGAAATAGTCAACATTTTCTCTGCATTCTAGCCCTTTGATTCCCCCTTTACATTTTCTACATCCACCCTAACAAATTCTGCCCTGTATCATAGGGTCTGCCTGAACATTGGAAGTTCCTAGAGTGCAAGAATCATATCTTAGTATCTTCTCTCACCCTCATCTATCACACAGCAGGGCATAAAATAGACACTCAAATATTGGATGAATTCACACATCAATTAATATTTATTGAGTGAATTATGTGAGTCTGGCAATTTGCTAAATGCTAAGACAAAAAAGAAATATAAATCTTGGTCATGATTTCAGGTACTTACAAATTAATTGAGAAGACACACAAAGGACAATGAATAAATTATAAAATCAAGGCACCATTTTGGTTGAATTATTAAAAAAAAAAAGGTATTTTGGAAGTTCAGATACACAACCAGAAGAAGAAAGGGAAATATAGAACATGAGCTGGAACTTTTTCAAATTTTTTTTAAAAAATTACCCAACTTACACAAAAGTAGAAAATACAACAATCCCCCTGGTAACCCATGTACCCATCATCTAGCTTCAAAACTATCAATATTTTCCCTATTGTTTTAAATATCCCTACTTCAAATGGACTTGAAAGAAGGGCAGAATTTAACAGAAGTTCTATGTGGCCCATGTGACATGACTTCTTGTTACTTCTGATTCTGACTGTCCTGCTGGTCACTTTGCTACAGTGCTCCTGGCCTCCCTCCTCCAAATACAATACACTAAAGCACACTTTTCCCTCAGGGCCTTTGCATTCTGCCTGAGGCTTCCCCCTTCCACCTCCCACTCCATATACACACACTGCACAACGTACCCCCTTACTTTATGTAGGTCTGTGTTCTGATAGAATTTACTCATAAAGATCTTTGCCAATGATATTTAAGATAGCACCCTCCACCCTCCTCTGTCCCCTTAGTCTGATTTATATTCTCCATAAAACTTATCACTACCTGAATTATGTCCCTGATTTCTTTTTTCATTCATCCTCTGTCTCCTCACTAGGATGAAAGTTTTATGAAGGCTTGTACTATGACACAGAATCTAGAATATAGCAAGCACCCAACAGATAGATGTTAAATGGAAGAATAAAAGAATAATTGTTACTTCCCTTGCTCAAATAAACCTCCATCATTCCTGATCAGACAGCAGAGTGGACTATGGCCTAAATTCAAGTCATAGAAATATTGTCTAACCTGCAAAACTTTTTTAAATTTAAATTAGTTGACAGCATTTAGAATTGAGAGACTGCACATGAAATCCTCTTTAAATAAATTCTTTAAAATCTTGCAGGATCTTGCACTACTGGGCTCATAACCTGTGGAGAGTAAGATGGAGTCACTCATGTCAAGCAGTGACTTATGTCAGGCAGTGACATAAGCAGGCAATAGTGTTGCAGGTAAGATCAGATATTACCAAAACCAGACAGAATGATCACACCCAGAACTGGTAACTGGCAGTCTGCAAAGGCCCAAGGCTGATTAAGCTCTTTTAAAAAGGAAGGATATTTGCAGCAAACTGTCAGACTTTCTGGACAATGACCTTCTCATGTCTGACCACACCAAAACAGCAACTGCTGCTGAAGGCTCTGCCCAATTGATATCTGAACATAACAGAGATTCTCCACTGCTTAAACATAATAAGAGCAAGTGCCAAGAACTGACCCAGACCAGACAAAGGCCTCATCTCTATTGGAAATTCATGGACTGACTTCATTTTTTGTTCATTAACTTCCTACCCCTTGTTGTATCGTTTGTTGTGTGACTTTGTATTATGCTTTGTTTTGTGTGACATGTAGGAAGCCAAATTAAATGTGCAGTGAAATGTCATTGAGTTTGGAATCCTGAAACTGCTTTACAATTATGTTAACTTTGCTTTACGATTGAATAAACCTGACATTGTGGAAAGACACAATTTGTGTGTGTGCCCTCATGGCATGGTTGCAACCTAACTTCACATGGCAGCACTAGAGACTGAACACAAATATCTTTTCACATGGGGCATGAGCTCCCTGATGGGAGCTTTCCTGATGTCTTTTGCTGTTTACAAGAGTTTTATCTGTCTCATTCATTTATAATCCCTGCCTGGATCCTGTAGGCATTGTAGTTCACAAATCCAAACTCTAGAGTCTCTGTAGATTAATTGCTTCTGAGAATGGTCTGCACATTTCAGTTCTGCTACTTTTACCTTGCTTCCATTTGCCCAAGTGTACAAAGAACCATCTCCTATTTCTGACGCCACAATAACCCATGAATTTGTATCAACCTCATGGAGTGGGCTCAGGTGCTTCTATTGATCCTCAATTCAGTCTCTCTTCCCCAATTTATATATTTTTAATTCCAAAAGGCCAGGTCCAAGATTATTTCACATCTACTGATTTTCTTTTTGTAATTGAATAGTACAAATAAAGGTATGGCCATTAGGTAAGGAAATAGCATACTGTTTACATGCTAATCAGAAGTCCTGCCTCCAAGCACAACACAAATCAATTTTTATGAATCTTCTCAACCTCCTGTAGCCTCCCTTCCCTTCCCATATTTTGCATTAGATCATGAATCAGTGAACTGAGATTGGTTGGGTAGGAATTAACTACCTACCCAATAGCCTCTCAGGAATGGTGCCTCCCCCTGTTCACCCATAATTTTGAGACTGATGCTTTAGATTAAATCTTTTCTATCTTTTTTTTCCCCATGCACAGAAAGAAAGTTTATCCTTGGGATTTACAGGAGAGTATAACAAATTGTCAGGGGAAAGATTTGTTTTGAAAAATTTTATTTGAACAAGGATTTCCTCATTCCAGATGAAGAAATTTTTCTAATAATTTAAACACAGGTCATCATTATTTTAAGAAATTAAAAAATAAAAGCAACCAGAATGACAAATGAGATTCTTTACTGGTAAAAAAACAAGTGAATAAATAAACCCAGCACATGAAAAAACAAGGTTCTTTGCTCTTATAGGAATGTCATAAACAACATCTGTAATTAAAATAGTATGATTCTGCCAAGTAAAGGCAAGGTACTGTCGGTACCAGGGAGGTTGCCCTAGTGCTGGTGGTGGGGTGGAGAACTCAGGTTGTCTTAATGCCAAACAGAGAAGGTAAATAGCTCCAATGGGTAGTGTCATTCATAATTAATATATATGAAAGTATTCACAGGGTGGCCAAAGAGACACAGACATGCAGACAGATGGAGAGACAGAGAAAAAAGATAAATCTCTAAGAATATGAGATTTGAGCTTCTTTTCAAGGTGTATTTATTTTCTCCTTGACTTCTATGGAGGCATTCTACACATCTCTTGGGATCTTCTAAGTGAGAATTAGGACCGTCTGTCTATTAACAGACAGAAAAACAAACAACAGTAATGATAATAAGAGTAAGTTAAGTATAAGAGTAATCTTTTCTTCCTTGAGTTCCCACCTGAGTCCTAGAAATAGGAGCTTCCAACACTTGTACTCTCTGAAGAAAGTATTGGAAACATACCTGTTGTGCTACTTTCTGACAGACTCACCTAGGGAAACCAGCAAGAGGGTAACACTGAAGGGATGCCATTTCTCCTCTGGGCAGGTATGCATTAGCAATCACTACTCACTAGCTCTGTATCTTATGATCTGTATCATGCTTCTTGTCTTATGTCTCTTCAATGCTTCCCATTTCCCATTCAATAGCTAGAAGGGCAGCAAAACTGAGGGCAGCAAAACTGGTTTCCAAATACTCTAAGAAAAAGGAATAATAAATAGGGCAATGCAAAGGGGAGTTGGGGAAAAGATAAATACTAACTCTTCCTCCCCTCAGTCTTTAAACAATTCTATCTGCCAACAATGGCAATAAAAATTCCTTGGGTGGAGTCTCACCTACATACTAGACCTGGGCCAAGGATTTTATATACGCTATTGCCAATTCTTAACATGAATCATGCAGAACAGTATTATTGTCCCCATTTTACTCATTAGGACATTGAGATTGAAAGAAGTTTTTTGTTTTGTTTATTTGTTTAACTATCCCAGCAATACCCAGGATCTAAATGGTTTGCCTGATTCCAAAGCCCATTCCTGTTCCAATACACTATACTGTCTCTCAGTAGCTATTTCTTAGATATTGATTGAGCACCACTGGAATATAAATGAAAGAAAGCAAGATTTTAACGTGCTCTGATCACAGCTAGTGCCCAGAATAGTGTCTGGCACAAGGTAGGCACTTAATAAATATGAGGTGCATAAATGAGTGGTTTTCATTCTTCCTTGGAGAACTGTGGTCTGTGTAGGGGGCATGGTGGGTGCTCAGCCAATCCCTAGTCCTGATCCAGCTTTTGCTGTCTTTCTTGAAGACCTACTTCACCATCCCACCCAAGAAACAGACTTCTAGCTCCTCCCACCCAAGATTGCAGACACTTTTGACTTCTGGATTCAGACAGTCTATTATTATCATAATTTTATACAAGTTTTTTCTTTATTGCTTCTGGATTAAAAAGTGTTTGTTGCCCCTAATATACACAAAGTAGAATAGGTCAGGATCTGCCAAAAATCATATGTAATATTAGAGGCCAATCCTTCCCCATAATTTCAAACTGCTGTCTCTAGTGCCAGAAAAGCTAAGAAAGTGCTACCTCCTGGTTCACAACACTCAATCTGGAAGTGAGACAATCACCAAATGCTAGCAGTAGAGAAGCAGACTTACTATCTTTGGGGCTGTATCAATTGGTACCCATGGACATTACTGGAACATTACTTCCCACTGACCAAATGGCTCTTGTCCCACCTGGTTGTGACTTTGGAAATACAGGCATAGTACACCTGTGCTAGCCAGGGTTGTCCAAAGATATAGAATCAATATATGGAAAAAGACTTCATTGGAAAGATATTCCTAGTATAAAGAGATTTATTATAAGGAATTGGCTCAAGCACTTGTGGAGGCTGAGAAATCCTACAATCTGCTGTCTGAAAGCTGATGACCCAAAAAATCCAGGGTTATAGTTTCAGTCCAAGTCCAAAGACATGAGAACCAGCAGAAGTCATGGTAAAGCCTGAACAGGAAAACAGGAGAAAGTCAATGTCTTAGCTCAGGCAGAGAGAGTGAATTCTGACTTCCTTTACCTTTATGTTTTATTTAGGCTCTCACTGGATTAGATGATTCAGTGTGAGAGGGCAATTTGCTTTGCTCAGTCTACCAATTCAAATGCTAATCTTACCAGGAAAACCCCTCAGAGACACACCCAGAAATAATGTTTAAACAAATATCCTCACACCCTGTGACATAGTCAAATTGACACATAAAATCAACCATCACAGCATCTCTTCAGAGGTAAAGCTCCATATTATCAGGGACAATTCATTTGTGCCCAAGTATCCTGAGATAAGCAAGGGTCTTAGCTGTTTTTTTATTCACTTTAGGGCTCATCCCCCCATATCTGACTCTAGAGTTTTAACAAGGACAATTATCATTTTATTTCTAACCCAAGTATTACATACTTGTTCATGGGAGTGACAAATAGCAGTTCAGTTTGCATCCCAGAGGAACAGGTTGGAAGCACTACCCTGAATATGACAGTGATGCTACACCTGCTTTGTGCAGACTTCACTAATGTGCCAGCATCAGCGCCTGTGCAGACCAAGTAGAATCTGGAGGAAGGAGAGTGAGGCCAGCCTCTGGAGGGCAGTGTCCTTCCATGAGTCATGAACCTATGTGACCAGTGACCTAGCTTTTCCAGGCAGGTTCCTCTACTTGTTCGAAATGTACACACACACACACACACACACACACACACACACACTCGGCAATCTTTAGCTTTCAAAAGGAACATAGTACTGCAACTTATAACATGAAGGAAAAAGAGGACTTCATTTATCAATGTGTGTGTATATATATACACATACACACTCCTCTATTGCCAACATACTTATCTAAATATGCACTTGCTGGGGCACCTGGGTGGCTCAGTCAGTTGGGTGTCTGACTTAAGCTCAGGTCATGATCTTGAGGTCCATGAGTTCGAGCCCCGCGTTGGGCTCTGTGCTGGCAACTCAGAGCCTGGAGCTTGTTGGGGATTCTGTGTCTCCCTCTCTCTCTGACCCTCTGCCATTCATACTGTCTCTCTCTGTCTCAAAAATAAATAAATGTTAAAAAAATTAAAAAAAATAAGCATGCACTTGCTGATTCTTTACTCCTTCCCAAATCAACAGAGTGGGGCTTGGTTTTATGAATAGAAATAATGTCTTATGTACTCTTATCTCATTAATGATTCAAATTAATTTTAGAGCTCTATTGCTGCCTACGTTGTTGTGCTTTTTATAAAAGCAATATAGCATATCAGCATGATCTTCTGTTGATTTTAAGGTCAACCTGCATATATACTTTTCTTGGATTTGTGCAGAGAATCATGTTGGTGTCTTTGTATCCAAAGTACCTAGTCTCTTGAGAACTATCAGCTTGACTCTTCTGGTTCATTAGAATAGTGGTTTATGGGTATTTAGTGGTGTAATGTATCTATACCTATATCATCTATATCTATCTCTATACCTATATCTATCTATCTATCTATCTATCTATATCTATATACTGTGTTTTGGGAACTAACTTTTTGACCAGAACCCCAGGAGATGAGAGTCTGAGGTATAGTTCAGAACACCAGAGAAGGCACGCATTAGTAAAAAATGTAGAGGTCCTGTAGCATAACCTTCTCATTAAAAACTCAGGTTCTAAGAGGCTAATAAGTTCAAACAGATGGTCAATAGCTCTCTTGAACTCTAAGGTCACCCCCAGACTAGGCTAAATATTAAAAATATTTAACAACTGGTCAGAAACTGGTAATGACAAAAAGTCTGTAAGCCACAGACGATTGATATTAATGCATGCCATCTGGGTATCATCTATGACCCAGATGGGTACTCCTTTGCATCTCAGAATCACCCTTCCACAATTCCCCCAGCCCTATAAGAAGGACTCTAGAGCTGTAGCAGCAGATCTGAGTCACTCACAATCATTCAGTTCCTATGATCCTAGAGAACTTTAAGTATTAACCAGTTTTCCCTGGATGCTAAAAGGATAACTAGAGAGATTAGGGATTTAACCAGGATTGCCTGAGCAAATCTCTTCAGAGCATTTCTTTTCCTGTAGTTAGACTGTCTTTTGTTCAGTCTCACCTCCCTGGTATTGAAATAAGACTTCCTATAGTTGGCTCAATTCCTCCTCATAATCACCTCCCACACCATTTTACAAATTAAGAATCGATGGCATAAAAAATCCTAGTGGGCTAATGGCACCTTTGTAACAGAACCCAGATATCAGCATCCCCCAACTTATCCTTTCTGTACCCACATTGTTCTAAGGCTATTTAATAAAACATTATTTGATTTAGTACAAAGAATAAAAACAGCTTGTGATTCTTCTCTCTTTTCAATGTTCCATTTCTATTTTTGTACACTCTCCCCCAAAGTAATTTTTCTTCAGAAAAGATAAAGCTAATGCCCATGTCAAGTGCCCATTTAGCAGAACTTTGCCCCACCAGCTCTGCTGGGCTAATGAAGGGTAATTGCTGTCACCCACAGACCTGTGGCTTTAGTGCCAGCGAGTCATGAGGCTGATGCTTCCCCCAGCATGACAATTTCCTTCTCTCAAGGGTTTTCCCAGGGAATCTATAGTGGCACTTGAAAAGCAAATAATTAAGAGCAATAAATAGCAAAATCCCCTAGAGAAATATAAATTATTCATAATAATAACTGTGCAGGCTGACTGGAGGAGGAATGTGCAAGAATTTTCTGAATCTGTTCAAATATGTTTAAAATCTTGGTTTAAAACACTGTTAGTCCCTCAAACCAAATAGTCATTCTTCAATTATTTCTTAAAACACCAAAGTGTTTAATCACTTGCTCAAAGTATCAAATTTAATCACTTGCTCTCTTTCATACTGTTAGTGCAAAATTTTTTTATCTTACTATACTACCCAGATCCTATGTGACCACTGCTCATTCTTCAGGCTCAGCAACACATCTTAAGGTTGGGAAGAATAGTGCGGTTCAGAGGAATGAAGTAAATGGCATAACTCAGAAATATGGACTGTAACTCAATTACTAGTTGAATGCCCTTTAGCAGGTAACAACCTGCTGAGCTTTAGTTCCATCACTGGTAATTCTGAAAGGAACCAATCCTGTATCACAGGGCATTGTGAGACCCTAAGGAAATGGAGTGTATAAAAGTAATTCTAAACAACAAAATACTAAACAACTAGTTAAATAAATTATATCATTATTTCTTCTGCTTTTACCCATTGTGTTCTATGAATGCCACCACATCACTGTTAGAAGTTAATATTTCTCATCTTTCAGATCTTCTTGAGAAGTCTACTTGACCATTCCTAGTGGTTGAAGAGTCTCTGTTTGAAGAGTTTTTATGTACATAGATCTTATCCTCTCCTCTTGATGGTGTAGTGACCAGAATTTGGGATGTAGGCAGTATGCTACCTTGGGAGACGAGAGGACAATCAGCAATAAAGAATAATGGTGGCCTCTCACCCACTCCTGGTTTAGACTCTACAGCTGAAACTTAGAGAACAAACTGATGGTTACCAGAGGGGAGGTGGGGAGATGGGTTAAATAGGTAATGGGGATTTAAGGAGTGCACTTGTCATGAAGAGCACGAGGCAATGTACGGAAGTGTTGAATCACTATATTGTACACCTAAAACATTACACTGTAAGCTAACTAACTAGAATATAAATGAAAACTTAAAAAAAAAAAAAGGCCTTTCTCACTGTGTCCTGGGGACTGGTTCCCTCAGGCAATCATTCTAGTCTGTGCTTGAAATGTTGCTCCTCTTTCTCTGTTATATTGTTTGATGTTTATTTAGCTTTATTGATCTAGTAACTGATCTAGTTACAAGCCCTCTTCTACAAATAGTACCTTTAACAGTAGATACATCTTATGTTCCCTTTTACATGGTCAGGACTCACCTCAAGACCTCAAAGTCTCATTTTTCCCTTCATACCTGTCCTGCTTATCTTCTTATATCTGTGCTCCACTTAAGGTTCTCTCTTTCTCTTTTTGTTCATCAGCCTTTTAAATGTTTACTTTTTCCATAACTTTTGTTGGACTGAATAGGACTTCTCTATTTGAAGAATTATTTTCAGATTATTCCAGTTCCTTACTGATTTTCTGGGCAAATCTGATCAGGGAATTCCTGGAAAACACCTTTTTTATTATTTTCCTAGGTTCTGAGTCTGCAATAATTTTATTAATTCATTTATATCCATTGAAAAATTTGGCATGTTTTTGTCATAATAAGGGCTTAAAAACCCTTGTATTGTTTCATTAGTGAAATCTACCACACTTCTTTGGTTCAACCCTGAGCTTAGCTCTCTGAAAACTAAGGTCAAAGATAGAGATTCTGTCATTAAGAAAGTCAGAGCCAGTGCTTGCTTCAGCAGCACATACACTGGAAAATTGGAGCAATAGAGGGAGGATTAGCACAGCCCCTGTGCAAGGATGACCTGCAAATCTATGAAGCTTCCATATTTAAAAAAAAAAAGAAAAGAAAAGATAAATCCAGAGCCAATTTAAAGTAATATGGTAGCAAATAACCCACACTTATGTTAAACCACATTAACTCAAACGTAGCCTAGAGCCTCTCTTGTCCTTAGTCTACAATGTAAGTGGAATGGAGGCAGCCAGTCCAGGACAGCCTACAAAGACCTGGCAGGTAAAACTGCAATCTCAAACACCACGGCTGCTCTGTAAGATGTACAGAATGTAGATCCTTTGACATTAAAATTCCTGACTACTGACCTGGCTGGAAAACACTGTCAATGGAGCAAATATTGTTTGCTTAACCAATGCCTAAAAGGTCTAATCCCATCCTGCCTTTCTTGTAATACCAAGCCACACTGAAGCAGCCTATACTTGAAAACCTAAACCCATTTTTTGTGGCCACATGAGTTAAAAGCCCATCTTACTAATTAAACAAAAATCCCATTTCACCAATCCCCAACTCTGCCCACAGATGTAAAAATGGATAGCATAACACAATACAGATACCCGTAGTTGCCAAACAACACAACAAAAAATCTGGCCTGACCCATTCCACAGTCTCAATCTCTGAGTGTTGCTTTTCTTCCCAAACTCCAGTTCTTATTTATTTCTCAAGATCCTCAGCCCATGAACCAGATGTTGGATCAGGGAAGCATCACTTAAGGACACCTCTGTTCCCCATCTCCCTATAATGTTGAGCCTACCCCTGAGCAATAGCAATACCATTTGAAATTTGGGATGCTGTGAAATAAGTAGTAATTAATGATTATTTTCATTGTCATGAATTATTTATTACATTTGAAATAATACTATAAATTTTACGATTGTGATAATGTGATATAACAAGGACTTAAAGATGATAACTTTTATAATATTTAATTTGGAAATTCTTTTATATTAGGCCAATAAGGAAGTAGATTGAGTAGATTGGGGTCTGCATTTACAAAAGAGTATATGATAGAAAATTACTGCCAAGGAATTTAAACAGAATTGTGATTGCAAGAACATTTCTTCAAAGAAAGGCTTTTGCAGGTTACCAAATCTCCTGAGAACTATAAAACATTATGTGACATAGATCCCTGGCCAAAAGAATACTCACTGATAACCTCAAGAGATTCTATTGGAGTTGAGATGATCAAACACCAACATAGACAGGGATCTTCAGGGAAATCACTCTTGAGTTCTGCATATATGGAACTCCATGCAGGTATTCCATCAAAACCACAAGTGTCTCTCATCAAAACCCTCACTAGGTCTGGGTCCCTCAAGTAAGGTCCCTAACCAGTGTAACTCTGACAACTCACGACTGAACCATGTACCTGTCTGTAGTTCGTGATGCAACTTTGTGACAACTATTAAGAATAGGAATTTCATGTCATACTGCAGAATGTTAAATTGTTTAATTTGACAGAGTGTCTTCTCAACAGGCAGCTGCCACTAATTTGTGGGCTCTACCTCTGGAGGACTTATCAGAGCAATAAGAGTAAGGAAGAAACACTTCTGAGCTGGGTGTCACGTGTTCTCAAATGGAGGCTTTCTTACTGAAATAAAATAGAAATAGGGTCACCTTGGGTGGCTCAGTCGGTCGAGCAGCCAACTCTTGGTTTCTTCTCAGGTCATTATCTCACAGTTTGTGAGTTCGAGCCCCACATCAGGCTCTGTGCTAACAGAGTGGTGCCTGCTTGGGATTTCTCTCTCCCTTTCTCTCTGCCTCACCCTGGCTTGCTCTCTCTCTCTCTCAAATAAATAAGTAAACATTTAAAATTTTAAAAAATAAAATACAAATGTTTTTGTAACTAAGAAGCTTGAGAAGTTAAGATGTATGTTAGCCACAAAAAAAAGGAGTGTTATGTACAATAGGGGCATGAGGACACAGACTTTGCAGTAAGTTCTGTAGCTGTGTGCTGCCCTAGTTTAAGTGTAGGTTGGAGTTAACCCAATGTGGTTTTCCAACAAAAAATAACTTTTCCCAAGCCCTGTGTATCCCTTGCCTGTTCCTTTGTTATTTAACCCTACAGACCCCTAATAAGAATGCACTTTGACAGGTAAAGGAGGAAAACTTAAACATTCCTTTTGGTATCTACCTAAAAATATATATTTAAGCTTAAGTTCCATGAAGTTATACAATATTTTTTCTTCGGTGAAAAGAAGCAGCAAATTCCCAATGTCTTGCAATGGGTCCTTTTCTAAAGGTAACAAGTCTATCCAGGAAAATAGTTACCTTTCTTCAAATAAGAACAAAAATACGAACTTAAAAATTTGAGGAGCTTGGGGAATAGATAAAAATGGAAACTATGTGTAGGGAGAAAATGTTATCATTTGATCACAGCCTTCCTTTCTATTCATTTAATATAGCTCAAATTTGCATATCTGAACACTCTCCCTTTCCAGCATAGGAGTAGATAGTCTGTTTAAAAATAATGTCAAATTGAGACAGGTATATGATAAAACAAGGGGAAGAAGAAGAAAAAAAACACTACTTCACTGATTTCTTTACTCTAGAATATCACCCACCCATCCATCTTTCTATTTTTGAACAAACCAGGCATCTGCTTTATTGGGTCTGCACCAGCAGTAAGTTGACAACTGACGATTTTCAGGCAGTCTTCAGCCTTCAAGGCTTCATCATGGAGTGACAGTGCTTGACTGCCCATCTCTCCCCACCCCTTTCCCTACCTGTGGGTTTGAGTCTGTCCTTTCCTCCTTGTCCCACTGTCAGAGCTCCCAGGTTTGGTGGCCAGGCTGTCGGGGGTATACAGCCCAGGGGCTCTAGGGGCTCATAGGAAGCTCGGGCTTAATGTCCAAGTGATCTCCACTCCTACCAGGTCTCTTTCAGTAGCTAAAAAATGGATTAAATGGATGTTGGAGGCCTCATCTGGAAGACTATCTACCAGTGATAGCCTTTGAGTGCCAATAACACTTATAATAAAGCCCATTCATATATTACAGGCAATCATTTGCACCTACATTAGTGTGGGATCTTGCTTCTGTAGAAGAGGCCTATACATGAACCAGCTGAATCAAGAAAAAAAAGGACATTAAAATAGCTACATATTAATATTAAAATGTAATAGAGTAAACTAGAAATGAACCAGAATACTTTGAAATGCCCATTTCCCACGTGTTACCAGATATTTGATACTAGGCTAAGGTACAATAGCTTGAATGCCAAGATATCCGCATTTAGAGTTCTCTCCTTTTTTTTCACAAAAATATGTTTTAGTCTATTTTTTACTATTCTTGTTCCTCACCAGTAGGACTTCAATGATCCTGAAAGAAATACAACTGCCCTCTAGTATATAAACATTAAGCAACTTTGGGTCTGACAAAGTGTGGTGCCAATTTTAATTTTACAACTTGTTGTAATCAATAAAAAAGAGATTAGGTCTTAAGGAAATGCATATCCCCAGCCCCCAATCCCATTGTACACTATTTTGTGTGAGCCTTGATCAAACATGCAAATATGATGTTTTAGGTATCACACTGCTTTTCCCATGGAGCTTCTTAACTTCCCCAGCACCAACTCTTGGCCTCTTTGAGACCCATGTAGAATGCAGCACAAGCCACACAAACTCCTGGGATACAAGTTCTGGCCTCCCAACACTGGGAGCCTCATGAAATTTTTCATCACTTTCTTTGACACTTTTTGTTATAATTTTGGAGTCCCAGAGATCCCAGTCTCTGTCTCCAGTCATGTAAATAGTTTCATCTTCCTAAGTGTTTGAAGTAAACACTCTTCATAAGTGTTTACCTCTATGTATCTGAAACTACTGACCACTACCACCTCCTTCTTGAATTCCTTCTGTCTTGATGTTCCAAGGTCTTGCCCCTGTAGTGGCCAGGCCAGCTCCTTGCCCTCAGTTACCCCGAGTGTAAGCAAAGTAAGTGGCAATTAATGCAGTATTGTTCCAGGTGCACCTGAAAAATCTCCGTGTGCTACCTTCTTAGATGTCCCTTCCTAGGCTCATTATCTTGATTTAGCCAACCTTCTAGAGGAGTTCTTTGCTTAGACTTAAAAGATATATAGCAGCACAGATGTGAAATCTCTGCACTAAAGAGCAAAAGCTTGATATCAGTGGCATAAGACTCTCCCCCATTATGATTTCATCTTTCCCCTAAATACACACAAACTTCTTGTGAGCGTCACTGCCTGCCACTTTCCTTCCTCCTCCACTGTGAGATATGGTGCTTTCTCTTCAGTCTCTGCCCAACTCAAAGAAAATGAATACTCTGTTTTAAAAGAATTCTAACCATCAATCTATGATCCACTGTCATATTCTATAAGTTTCTTTCTCACTCTAAAATCAAAAGATTATGTAGATGAATGAGGATATCTTGATAAAAAGCATACAAGGTGATAAGCATTTATTGTGTTAAATCAACATCTTGAGCTGTCAAACAGCATGTATGTTTCAGTTCTTTTCCTTAATTCACCAATCCCTGCCTCCAACTTTGACAGAATGGCGAGGGTAGGCATTTTCTCAAAGGAAAGTATATTTCATTCAACATGTCAATACATCAATAACAGGACAGGAGACTTAATCCCTGGGGACTAAGAGTTAGGGAAAGAGAAGTGATTCCGGGAAGGGTTAGAAACAATATAAGGGATGCCTGGGTGGCTCAGTCAGTTAAGTGTCTGAGTCTTTTGATTTCAGTTCAAGTCATGATCCCATGGTTCATGGGATCAAGCCCTGCAATGGGCTCTGTGCTGACAGCATGGAGCTTGCTTGGTACTCTCTCTCTCTCTCTCTCTCTCTCTCTCTCTCTCTCAAATAAATAAACATAAAAAAAAGAAGCAATACAAGCTGATGGTTAGCCCTGATGGCCAGTGCTTTGAAATGAGTCATGAAAAGACAAAGCAGTTTGGGGGTAGACAGATCTGTAGCTATATAACAGGTGTCAAAGAATTTCTCTATTTATGCTAGTAAAGACATCACATCTAGAGGAGCAACTGTAATTCAAGCCACCCACTAATTAAATTGGAGTAATTCATTGCTAACCCTGCATCTTCTGCACAGGTCAGACAAGTGGGTAAAATGAGAATGTGATGACAGTTACCACCCCTACACTCTAGCCTCCCAAATCTTTGCAATTTTGGTATAGGAGGGTGGAGATGGCAATTAGGAACTTCCATTTGACCCTGACTACCACACTCAGTATACTAAAGTCCATGGGTCAAGGAACTAAAATAGAAATTCTACAAGCTGATGACAAACTATTTATTATATACCCAGGAACTAGAGAAATAACTACAGGTGGTTTGATGGACCCATTAAGTCCACTTCCGGATGCTTCCCATTTTACAGATGAGAACATTGAGTGAAATAACTTGTCTAAGTCCAAACATCTAGTGGCAGTTGGGACAAGAGTCCATGTCAGTGCCTCCCTGGACAGTATTATTAAAAACCACCCAGGGCGCCTAGGAACCTCAGTCAGTTAGGCATCCAACTTCAGCGCAGGTCATAATCTCATGGTTTGTAGTTTCGAGCCCCACATCGGGCTCTGTGCTGACAGCTCAGAGCCTGGAGCCTTCTATAGATTCTGTGTCTCCCTCTCTCTGCCCCTCCCCTATTCACGCTCTCTCTCTCTCTCTCTCAAAAATAAATAAACATCAAAAAATTTTAAAAAACACCCCAAAATGATTTCTGTAATGTAAAATAGCCATTCCTTCAGAGTGTGCTGTGTTTCTGTCTGCTTTGAAGTCTTTGTCCTGTCCCTGAGAAATAAATTCTCTTCACAGCTGTGGCTCATAGAAACTAGAATAGTTCAGAACAGAATATCCCTATCATTTATTATGTACTTGAAAAACAACTTAACACTGTCACTAAAGTCGTCTGTGATTTGTTTAGACCACATCACTTTTGCGCTTCTGAAGTTAATGCATTCTTCTCTGTCACGTCTTTGCTGGAACTCGTAGCCATTCCGGTCATCACAGGAGCAATAGAATGTGATCTACTTTCTACTATGCTCTTGATGCAACCAATACATCATCAGATTTTGGAAGTTTTGAGTTTGATGGTGCATGTCACAGCTTAAATTAAACCTCTTTCTAGAGGTGAATGCCATTTTAGGCTTGTGAAAAGGCAACATACACTGTACTTTTTCTTGGTGTGTTTTAGGCACTTTACAGAGAATTTTTCTTTTCTATTAATGGCCTGGTTTGCCTTTATAATTTCAATAAAGTATTAATATTTGTCCATAGTAGATGTGTAGATCCACATCATGTTTTCATTCATACAAATACATACTAACAAAATGGATGAGAGGCTGACAAGGTAAGAGCCACAACCACCCAGGTTCATGTCTGGAGCAAAGGGCAGCTCCTGAGGCATAACAGCCTATGACCCAGTCTCATACTCTACACCTGGAGCTTACTGGCTCCCAAACCAAACCTCAGGGCCAAATGTCCTGCCTGGTCCTTGTAAGTCTCTTCTCTGACCTAGGAGCTAGAGAATTTAGCGTAGTCTTAATTAAAGCCATACTCACCCGCTTCTTGTATTCCAGGAATAATGAGTTCATGAAGATGTCAGAGAAATGAGAACAAGTTGTTTATTTTTTTTTTTATTTTTCTTAATGTTTATTTATTTTTGAGAGAGAAAAAGAGAGAGTGTGAGTGGGGGAGGGGCAGAGAGAGGGAGACATAGAATCCAAAGCAGGCTCCAGGCTCTGAGCTGTCAGTACAGAGCCTGATGCGGGCTTGAACCCACGAATGGTGAGATCATGACCTGAGCCGAAGTCAGACGTTCAACCAACTGAGTCACCCAGGCACCCCAAGTTGGTTATTTTCTATTTATTTTTTTGTTATCTTAGTTGCCCCAAAATGACTTTACTTAATTTATGATTTCCTATGGATCTTTAAGTGCCACATGTACACAAAAGGCAGAAATAGAAATATGAAATGGAAGAAAGATCAGAAAGTCAAAATCAGTACTTAGACACAATTCTGATCAGTTACAAACTTCAAGGCAAAGAGAAACATCAATCTCCAGTCTTGAGGTTAACAATTTGAGCCTTCAGCACTTATATTTATGCTTTATACAATTTCTGTCTTGTTACCCTCTCTGTAATCCTTCTGCTCATGTAAAAATTTCCAAGAATGACCCTAGGCCTGTGCTTCTCAAACTTTAATGTGCATATAATTGACCTTGGGATCTTGTTAGAAAGTTGAGTCTGATTTAGTCATCCAGGGTGGGACCTGAGGGACTGCACAAGCTGCCAGATGATGCTGATGCTGCTGGTCCACAGACCTCAGACCACTCCTTGAACGGTGAGATTGAGGGCAAGCTCCTGGAGACAGGGAAGAAGTTTTATCCACTGCTGTATCCACTTTCCTGCTCACCACCCCCACCCTGGGCCCCCATACCAACTAAGAGCCTAGTTAGTATTTGTTACCTCAGTAGGTAAGGGACAGACATTGCTCACCACCCTCTTCTACCATGATCATTCTTCATGACCACAATTACTTATTGGGTCTGTCCAGCTGGCCATCAAGTCTTACCAATTCTGCCTCTTCCTAAATCCCTCTCACATGTCTCTCCTTTGCCTTCATACTGCATAACAGTTTCTTGGCTGGACTTCTTACCTCTAGCCTTTCTTCCCTCTAATCCATGCTTTCTGTTTTTGCCAGGATGATAATCTGAAAACAGGATTCTCATTGCCTCAGAAAAAAATCTAACCCCCACCCCCATAGCATATAAGCCCCCTTCACCTTCTGACTGATGTTCAAACTTCCAGGCCAATAACATACCACTTCCTCGCACAGTCTTTGGGCTCCTGCCAAAGAACCATGGCTCCCCGAAGGGACTATGTTCTTTCACCTTCCTGCCTTGTACATGCTTTATTTTCTCTCAGAAAGGATCTTCTCCTCCCCCACCCCTTCTATTTATGTGAATCATCTTCAGAACCCAGCTCAAATGTCATTTGCTCTTTGAGGCTTTCCTGAATCCCCCTCTCAGGCACGGTTGCCTATTCTCTCCTGTATGTCTATGCAAATGCTTTATGTCCTCTGAGTGCACATATTGTTTCATTAGATTGCCTTATCTGGCTATCTAGCCACATTAAACTAGGATTCCTTGAGATAGATACTGTGTCTTACTCAATTTTCTCCCATGAACATATAGAACAGTGCTTCATACATAGTGGCTCTTAAATAAATTTTTGCTGCTTGAATAAATAGGGAGTAAAACAACTGTAGAAGCACATACTGATAACTTGCACAGCTACGTGCTGGGGGCATAAGGAAACCTATTTCCCTACCACAGATTTCCCCTCATAGCACTTCAGCTGACCTCCAGTATGGGAAGATCTCCAGTAGTAGGGAGCAGAAGAAATATAAAAAAGAGCTGATGGGACCCAAGAAGCCCCAGTCTTTGTCCTGGATATTTGGGTTTCACTTGGAAATATCAGGGAGGGAAAGTTTCAAAGATGTCAAACCCAAATTCTTGCAGGAAATTAAATCTGATAATAAATAAGCAAATGTTAAAAACAAAAAGGTAAAGATTTCTTTTTTCTTTGTCCTTTTTTTTTCTTTTTTTGGCTAGGCACAATGTCTGAATAGTCACATGGGATGTGGGAGGCATTCCACAGGACTTATTTATGACTAATGAGTACATTCTTCTCTAGGAAAGGCATGATGCATGTGGAGCAGGTTCAGGCTCCTCTGAAATCCTCATTTATCAGTTGCATATCAACTCCCACCTTCCTGATGGAGCCTCCCCCTATCTTTGGGCTCAACAGACCCGAGTGTGTGCTGGGTACATAAGCACAGCTCATTCCCCTGTGAAACTGCATGAATTCTTGCAGGAGGGGCCTCTACACTCAGTGCCCAGTGGGATTTATTTTCCTGCGGGGTAAGTGCTGAGTGAGAAAGTTTGCCTTGACTAGTCCTGTCACTTGCTTGTGTGTTCCCACTTGCTTCCCCCTGCCCCCACCCTGTGCTTTCCATAATCCAAACAAAAAACATATTTTCTAAAACAGCACTGAAGTACAATTTCTTTTCAATAGTTGTTCAACTGAATTTTTTTTCTTATACCAATTAAGTGATTGAGGAATGGGAGATGACTTAAGGATGCTCTTCAGAATCTCATTTTGCTGAAGAAGTGAAGAAACTGAAACCCAGAGACAGGAAGGGATTGAGTGAGGTGACTCTAGATGATGACAGAAATGGATCTACACTTCCTGTGTATTGGGCCAGTTTGATATCCAAGGTGCAGTACATGACTGTTGATTGTATTCTTATTAATCTTCATGGGCTTTGGCGTCAAAAAACCCAGACCTACCAATGTTTAGTTCTTCTTGATAAGCTACTGAACTGAGCCCAGTATTCTTATCTATAAAACACGTAAAGCAATCATGACTACTCCCACGATGGTCTTGTGAGAAACAGATTCACTATGAAAAAGGAAGTACTCTATATAAGACATCATATACATTGTGAGATAATAGAAAATATATATATTAGTCCCTCCTCCCCCCATTCCTGGCACAGAGCTCCTAAAACCCTTGTAATCTTCTAAGTGATAAGAACGCTAGGGGAATCTCTTGTTCTATTATTTGTCTTTGGCTCTGACTCTGACATAGAACTCCTAAAATTCTTATAAGTTCCTAAGTGATAAGAACACTAGGAGCATCTTTTGTTCTAACGAGGAGACTCTAGGTGGGCTCTTGGATGGCTCCTGAATGGAGGCTGGACCCAGAAAGACGAGCCTATAATTAGAAGTTTGGAATTTTCAGCCTTACCCCACCATCCTCCAGAAAGTAGGGAGGGGATGGAAATGGAGCCAATGATCAATCATGCCCACACAATTAGCCTCCATAAACATCTCAAGACTATGGGGTTCAGATTGCTTCCAGGTTGGTGTACACATCCACACTGTGAGGGCGACATACCCCAACTCCACAGGGACAGAAGCTCCTGTGCACAGGACCCTCCCAAACCTCACCCTAAATATCCCCTCTGTGGCTGTTCATCTGTATCCTCTACTACATCCTTAAACAAACTGGTAAATGTAAGTAAGTGTTTCTCTGAATTCTGTGAGCCACTCTAGCAAATCACTTGAACCCAAGTTAGGGGAGGATGGAACCTCCATTCTATAGCTGCTTGGTCAGAAGCACAGGTGACAATACGAGCTTGCAACGGGCATCTGAAGTGTGGGCCAGGAGGCAGTCTTGTGGGACTGAGACCTTAATTTGTGAGATATGATGCTATCTTCAGGTAGAGAATGTCTAAATTGAATTAAATATTGGACACCAGCTGATGTCACAGAGAATTGCCCGGTGTGGGGAAAAGCTTCTTCACATTTGGTGACCAGATATGTTAGAAGTGTTCTGTGTGACTAGTAAAGGAGACACACAGGAGAGAAACATACAGTAGGGAAGAAGTGGGTTTTTCCCTACACAGAAAGGAAGAAACGGTAGGCTTTTCCTTTACAAACATTAATTATTGCTACTTCTTTCTAACAATGAGTTTATCTATTTTTTTGCATATCAAACTTAATAGAATTTTGTGCCACCCACAAAGTTAAGACAAACTGATTTTAGAAGCACACTTGTGAACTATACAAGATGAAGAAATTTCTTCAAGCTATAAATTTGTCTTTAGTATTTCATTTTTTGCTGCTGGTCATGTCCCAACACACCTCTTAATCAGTCTTGAGTATGTAAATATGTTTTGAGAATTAGCCAGGATGTTCCAATCACTGGGCTACCTCAGCCACCTTTTTCCTTTGTGACATCCAGTGCCAAGCAGAGGTCTAAGACTGAATTGGACTAATGACTCATGGGACTTCTCCAGCAGGTTTCCTGGAAGATTCAACAATCCAACAGAAGTTTAAGTACTGACTATAACAATGATAACTAACACTTGGACAGACTCAACTGCTAACAAAGCCATTACCTATACAGTCTGCAGAGGCAGGGAATTTTTTTTTTCCATTTAAAAGTGGAGGCTCACTGATGTAAAGTAATTTTCAGGTGCCCTAGTGACAAGTTCTGATACTAAATACAGTGTGTTTCCTGCTTTAGCATACTGTTGCCTCTGGCTATTCCTAAGGTTAAAAGGAGTCCTTATATCTTCCAGAAGCAGTATTCACCATGTGGGTACAAATAAGGGTGAAGAGAAGGTCTGTCACTCAGATTTCTGGAGTCCGTATATTTGGTGAAAATCCTTATATGGTATGTACTTATATGATATGTAGGCTGTTAGCATCAATGGTGAAGTACAACAGCAATATAAAAGATGTTAAGGACAGTTTGCCATAACAGTTGTTTTTGCATGAATATACATCCCTTTCCCTTCTGTGATGTGTTAGCATGAAGGAAGGAGGAAGGGTGTGCCTCAGTATTTCTATCAGCCTCCATGGGGCCAGGCTCAAAGTCAGAAGTTGATGCTGAGAAGCAAAAAGTGTTGTGTCTGTGAATGCCTATGAATCTCACTCTATTCACCAGATGTGGGCAGAGACAACTATGGGGTTTAGATGCATTTAGTGGTAATGCTTTTCAGCTGTTGCCCAGATGGAGCTCAGATCCAATCTCCAGTAACATCTTTGCTTCCCTCTCATCATACGCATGTATCCCAGGATTGGCATAGAAAAGCACTCATGATCTTTCATAACTTAGACATCTGGTACAAGAGAAATTTTTCCCTGGGCTGCCTGAAAATTCACAAACATGATTTGGCTGACCTCAAGCATTTAGAGCTCAAGTGCATAAAAGTGTGAGAAACTGATAGGATGTCAGAACACCTTGGCTCACACACTGTACCTCACAGCCACCTGGTTCTTTCAGCTCCTGGAACTTGCCATTACCTCTTCCATGGCCCCTTCCTTTTGGGGTCCTCACAGAAACTACTCAGAGGTCAGAAAATTAAGAAGCCTAACTGGAGATCACATGACCCTGAGGCTGGTTAGCATCTATATCAACATGACCTAGACTGTCCCTCCACACACCTGAGCTCCAGAAGCACTTGCCTGGACCTCTCCTTGATTAGCATCTTCTAGTTTGACCCAAACACAAAATCATTCTGTCCATGCTCTTCCTGATCTTTTCAGACCTGCCCTGTGGCTGAAGATTTCTCTGCTCTATCTAGGAGCAGCAGGCCTGGCTACATAAATTGTGGGGCTCAGTGCAAAATGAAATGCAGGAACCCCTGTTCCAAAAGCAGAGGGAAAGTGTCATTAAAAGTATGCAAATATAGAACTTTTTTTTCTTGCATGCCCTCTCTTTCATTTTGTCATGGTGTTTTCTATTTGATATATAATGTCATTCTAAGTAAAGAAAAATTAAAAATTTAAATTACTAACTTCAATTTTACCAGTCATCTTTATATTGTGCAAAGCCAACTTTAAATGCAAATGCAAGAGCATTTAACTCATATGTGGAGTCACCAACATTAAGCTATTTGTATATCATGAAAGCATATGTATTTTGCTCTTACCAGAAGGGTAGGAAAGCTGCACAAAATAAAATCCACTGTCTTTCTTTCAGTTGTTTATACATGCACATATTACTGCCTAAACTCTGTACCACTGGCTTACTCATAAGAAAGGAAGGTAGAGACAATAGAGAACTCGGAGTCGCCCTTTCTTCCTTCTGCATCATCACTTTCAACGTAAGTGGTTGGCTAGTGCAGGGAGGTACAAGAGTAAGATCCTTGGTCATGTGTTTCTTAGAATACCACTGCCTTCTTTCTGTGTTTGCAGCAAGAAAGCATGACTTACCAGGATTGTCATCCCCTCCACTTACTAATCATAAATGTAATATATTTATCCTGTACTCACTTTGAGCCTCACTGATCTCCCATGCACCCTGAAATCATGGGCACCCTGTGCTCATGGGGTATCCTGCACTCATAGAATCCTATGTTCACAGCCTGTGTTCATGGGCACCCATGCTTATAGACACCCCATTCTCATGGGGCATCCTGTGCTCATGGGCACCTTATTTTTATGGGCACCCTGTTGTCATGGATATTCTGCGCTCATGGGGCATCTGGTGCTCATGGGATGTCGTGAGCACTATATGCAAATGAGGAGGAAGTAACTGAGGACATGCATATTGCACATTGCTCCTCTTTTTGTTGCATCTCCATTGCTCCATTGTACTTCACTTACAAAACAAATGCATCTTTACATTTTGATACTTTCTCTTACTGTCCTCATGGTTTTAACCTGTTTTACATCATAGAACTCTGACCTGTGTGGGTATCTCAGGGTCCTAGCTCTAGTACTCTCCTGATACTTTGTTATTCCTCCTCTTGCAGAATTCCAGCCACCCATCACTGGTGTTGGCAAAAGAATCAAAAGCAAGCAGCTTCTGGGAATCCACTTGGCAAATAAATTCCAGAGTTTCAACATTCTAGTGTGTAACAGGTAGTGTAATTCCTAAAAATGGCTACTATAAAATCTAATCACTGCCTCTGTAACTGCCACTGCCTGTATGATTTACTAAAATAACATAAAAAACTATGATTTTTAACATTTTCCTACCATAACAGATGGTTTGTGAAGCATCATTGGGGTAAAGACAGGTTTAAATCTAGCATGTAACAATAACCATTATGAATCAGGCAGCAGAGTTCAAGTTTTAGCTCTGCCACGATGATCCAAGTATCTTAGCCTTCAGAAGCCTTGGTTTTCTCCTTCATAAAATGAATCACTCACCTCACAGTATTATTTTAAGATTCCAATGAAATAATGATTATGAAAGTATTTTGCAAACTCTTAAAATGCTACACAATTTGTGAGATAATATTATAATACTATGTTTGATCTGAGTTTAGAAATAAAAAATAAATCTTTAACATTAGATTGATAAGTGAATTCTCTACTCCCAAAAGTGCATCGTTCAGAGAACACAAGAAGAAAGCTACATCTTCTGATCCTGGCTTAGCCCCCCTTACTCCTAGTTTCCATACTCCCAGAGACAGGGAAAAAGATATGGACATTGGGAGGTGAATGACAGCTAGATGGGGTAGGCACATCTAGACACTCTACTGTAAGTTGGTTAATTAAGAACATGTCTTCTCTGCTTAATATTAAGTTCCACAAAGATGGACATTTTGTCTTGCTCTTTGTTGTGTCCTTAGAGGCCAGCTGGGCATGTTAGTAAGTGTTCAGCAATGGTTTTTGGAATGAATGCATAAATGAAGGAGTAAGTGAAAGAATGACAGAATAAATGCATGGCTGAGAGATCGACAAGGAGAGCAAAAGGTATAGAGACAGGTAAAGCTAAGCTTATCCTCTAACTGCTAATTGTCATCCCAACCACTTATTTATCCAGATGACAAGGCAAGAGTATTTCAGCTTCTTTTAGCCTTCTCCTTAACCTGCTGTTGAAGATTAATAATACTACAATTCCCTTCTGTCACATCACAGGAAGGAATGAGATTTCAGAAGAACATGGTCAATGGACAAGTCTGGGGAATACTTTAGGGATCGGTCCCCAACATTTTATGTTCTTAAAGAATAGCTTTATGCTTAATCATGGTGGTTTCATCCATTTCTTACCACACGTGGCATTTTCTACAAGAGAAGTATACCGCAAGTATAAACAGCCAGAACCATTAACTGAACATGACACATGGGCTACATGTATTTTTTTTCTACAACACAATGAAAGCTCTTTTAAAAGATGTTGATGTGCTAAAAATATTACATCCATCCTGTTTACTGTGTTTTTCTAGTGAAGCTTAGAGAATTTGCCTTATGGGATTTGATAAAATAAAGCCAACTCATTTATTCTGCACAAATAAAATATTATTCAAAAAGCAAAGTTATGACATAAAGTCTTTTTTTCTCTGATTCTCTCATTTTTTTCCCAAGAAAGTCTGCAATATTTTTATTTCATTTTAAAAAATATTTATTTATTTTTGAGAGAGAGAGAAAGGACCAGTGGGGGAGAGGCAGAGAGAGAGAGAGGAAGACAGAGGATCTGAAGCAGGCTCCTTGCTGACAGTGGAGATCCTGACACAGGGCTCAAACTCACAAATGGCAAGATCATGACCCAAGCCAAAATTGGACACTTAACCGACTGAACCACCTAAGCACCCCTAAATTTTTTTTGTTCTAATATGTACTTTTTCTGTTCCCAATGAGTTAAACAGATTTTAATCTAAATTCTTGTGGACATTATACAAAAAGTTTAAATTTTATTTTCTTTTTGTAAAAGTGAGCTAGACACTTTGCCACCACTTTAAAAATAATAAATAAATGATTTGATTTATAAAACACTGACTAAAAATTCTAGAAAAGAGGACTTGAGTATGCCTTTAGGCCTCCCTATAGTAAGGTACAGGCCTCCATTGGAGTGGGGTCCTTGGTTCATCATAGTTTACAAGCAATACGTACAAAAAATACAGAAGTATAAGTAAGCAATTAAATACAAAATTATTTTTTTCATGTTTTAAAATTTTATTTTAGAGAGAGAGAGTATGCATGAGGCAGGAAGAGGGGCAGAGAGGGAGAGAGAGAGAGGCTCTCAAGTAGACCCCATGATTAGCTTGGAGCCTGATGCGGGGCTAAATCCCATGACCATAGGATCATGACCTGAGCTAAAATCAAGGGTCAGACATTCAACCAACTGAGTCACCCAGGTACCCTTAAAAAATTATTTTTTAAAAAACAACAAATTATTAACATGAAGCAACAGTCCCTCATGTATTATGAAACTTGATATCCTAAATCCTAAAAAATGGATTACAAGTAGTGAAATTGAACCAGTAATTTAAAAACTTCCAGAATCAAAAGTTCAGGACAATATGGCTTCAAAGGGAAATCCTACCAAACATTTAAAGAGGAGTTAGTATCTATCCTTCTCAAATTATTCTAAAAAATTGAAGAGGAAGGATTGCTTCCAAACTCAAAGACACAACAAAAACAAAAAGAAAATTAAAGGCCACTATCCTGATGAACATAGATGCAAAAATTCTCAACAAAGTATCTGCAAATTAAATTCAACAATACATTAAAAGGATCATACTACAATCAAGTAGGATTTATTCCAGAGATGCAAGAATGGTTCAGTATCTATAAATCAATCAATGTGATATACCATATTAACAAAACAAAGAATAAAAGTCATTTAATCATTGCAATAGATGCAGAAAAACATTTGACAAAATTTAACATCCACTTATAATAAAAATTCTCAACAAAATGTATACTCCCACATAATAAAGGTCATATATAACAAACCCACAGCTAACTTCATACTCAATGGTGAAAAGCTAAAAGCTTTTCCTCTAAGATCAGGAACAAGACAAGACGCCCACTCTTACCACTTTTATCCAACAGAGTTTTGGAAGCCCTACCTATTGCAATTGGGCAGAGAGAGAGGGAGAGAGAGAGAGGAAGGAAGGAAGGAAGGAAGGAAGGAAGGAAGGAAGGAAGGAAGGAAGGAAAAGGAAGGAAGGAAAGAGCATTCAAATTAAAAAGGAAGAGGTAAAACTGTCACTATTTGCAGATGACATGGTACTATATATAGAAAGCCCTAACTCCATCAAAAAAACTTAGAACTAATAAATGAATTCAGTAATGGATACAAAATTAAGATATGATCATTGTGTTTCTATACACTAATAATGAGCTATCAGAAAAAAGAAATTAAGAAAACAATCCCATTTATAATTGCATCAAAAAGTATAGAATATGTAGGAATGAATTTAACCAAGGAAGTGAAAGACCTGTACTCTAAAAATTATAAATTGAAATAAATTGAATACCACAAAAATAAATGGAAAGACACATTGTGTTCATAGGTTAGAAGAATTAATATTGCTAAAATGTCCATATTACCCAAACCAATCTACAGATTCAATGAAATCCCCATCAAAAATACCAATGGCATTTTTTCAGAGAACTGGAACAAAGAATCCCAAAGTTTTTATGGAATCATAAATGACCCCAAATAGCCAAAGCAATCCTGACAAAGAAGAACAAACGTGGAGGTATCACACTCCCTGATTTCAAACAATACTACAAAACTATAGGAATCAAAAGATTTCATGGTACTGGCATAAACAGACACATAGATTAATGGAATAGAATAGAGAGCCTAGAAAAAAACATATATGACCAATTAATCTATGACAATGGAGGCAAGAATATACAACGATGAAAAGACAGTCTCTTCAAACCCTTCAAACTTCAAATGGTATTGGAAAAACTGGACAGCTACATATAAAAGAATGAAACTGGACCACTTTATAATACTATACACAAAAATAACTTCAAAATAGATTAAAAACTTAGATATAAGACTTAAAATCATAAAACTCCTAGAAGAAAGCATAGGCAGTAATCTCTGACTCTTAGCAATATTTTTTTGGATCAGTCTCAAGCAAGAACAACAAAAGCTAAAATAAGCAAATAGGATTACATTGAAAAAAATCCTTTTTCATAGCAAAAGAAAACATCGACAAAATGAAAAGACAACCTACTAAATGGGAGAGATATTTGCAGATCATACATTTGATAAGGGGTTAATATACAAAATATGTAAATAACTTACACACTTAATATTTTAAAAACACTTGATTTAAAAAGGACAAGGACGGGGGCAGGGGCGTCAGGGTGGCTCAGTTGGTTGAGCTTCTGACTTCAGCTCAGGTCATGATCTCACGGTTCGTGGGCTTCAGCTCCATCTTGGGCTCAGGCTCTTTGGATCTTCTGTCCCCCTTTCTCTCTGCCCCTCCCCCACTCATTCTCTCTCTCTCTCTCTCCCTCTCTCTCTCCCCCCCCACTCTCTCTCTTTCTCTCTCAATTAATTATACAATGTCAAAATAGGATATTATGTCCATTATATTTCAACTTAACAAAAACTGATGTACTAGTCATTGTGACTTCTAAGTTCAATTCGGTGAGTTTCCTACTTTGTTATTCAGATTCTTGTATCAATAGAAAAGTCACCATTATTGCCATTTAGTATTATACTACATCTGAAGGGAGTAGGACCAAGATTAGGTAGCACCATCACTGAAAGCATAGAAATTTGAGTTTCCTTTTGTTAGTGCTCTTGGCCTGTAATGTGCTTCCTTGGCTCTGCATCCCTTAACCGCTCTAGTCTCAACAAACATTTCTGTGGAAAGATAAGAGGTATTGATGCTTCCAGGAGAATTTGGTTTTTCTTCTGATAGTATGTGGGAAAGCACTTCCAAACTGCCAATCTTGCTCTTTACAGTGAGAGTTGGTAAATGCTTAATAATGAGCACTAAGAGGAAGGAGAGGATGGGGTGAACTGATTTGTTGCCTTTGTTGAGTTCCTGGTGTAAATATTCCCACCAAGTCCTTTTTCTGTAAATTAAAAATCTGCATAGAGAAAGAAATAAATCTTACAGTTCCCAAGGTCAGAAGTCCAAAATGAGTCTTACAAGGCTAACACAAATGGGGAGTCATACCATTCATTTAAGTAGAACCTGGTATCATAAAGATGTCAGTACTCTATAAATTAATCTATAAATTTAATGTAATATCAACAAGATAGTTTTCATTAGACAAGTTGACTGCAAAGTACATGTGGTAGAATAAACAAGCAGGGATAGTCAGAAGAATTCTACAAAGAAAAGAAGTGGAAGAGTTACTAGATATTAAAACACCTGGGAACAGCTGAAATAATTAAAATAGTAAACAACTAAAAAAATCATTGTGGCAAAGACTGTTCATTTTTTCACAAATAATTCTTAATTTAATAGAACCTTAATTTTACTGGAGGTATGTTATTGTCTGAACATTTTTGTCCCCCCAAAATACATATGTTAAACCCCTGACTCCCAAGGTGACGGTATTAGGAGGTAGGGCTTTGGGAGATAATTAGGTTGTGAAGGCTCTGTCTTCATTAATGGAATTAGCATCCTTATAAATGATGCTCCATGCCTCTTCTAATATGTGAGGACACAGCAAGAATTCATCAGTCTGGAACTGGGAAGAGAAGCTTTGCCAAAACCCAGCCATGATGGCACCCTAATCATGGACTTCCAGCCTTCAGAACTCTAAGAAATAAATTTCTGCTGTTTATAAGCCACCCATACTGTGGTGTTTTGTTATAGCAGCTGGAATGGACTAAGACAAAGTTTCAATGTGCCCATATTTTAAAAATACATTTTTCAACTTTCTCTTGCAAAGAATGAGTAGCCATATGACCAATTTTTGACCATTATGACATGGCTGGGTGTCAAGTTTCCTACTTCTATTGTAACAAGTTGCCACAACTTGTTTAAAACAAAATAGTTCTGAAGGTCAGAAGTCTAAAATGAAATCTATAAGGCTAAAATCAGGGTGTCACAGGGCTGTGTTCTTTCTGCAGGGGAGAATCGGCTTCCTTGCCTTTTCCAACTTCTAGAGGCCACCTGCATCCCTTGGCTCATGGTCTCCTTCTTCTAACAAAGAAAATCATTCCAACCTCTGCTCTGTTATCATATATGCTTTTCTAAATTTGATACTCCTGTTTCCCTATATGGACGTTAGTGATTACACCAGATCCACCAGAATATTTTCCCATTTTAAGGACCAGAACTTAATCATATCTGCAAAGTCTCTTTTGCTATTGAAAAGTAACATATTCACAGATTCCAGGGAATAGGACATGGACATCTTTGGGGGAGCACTATTCTGCCCATCATAGCTGGCCTTTCTGAAAACCTTGATGGAAGGAAGCTAAGGACTTCCACCGCCAGCCATGATGGAGAAACAAAAGCAAGATTTAACCTCCTGCCATAAACAACCAGAAAACCAGAAGAAAAAAAAATCCTGTTATTTTTAGTTATTGCACAATAGGCAGCACAGGACTATGATCCCTGTGATAAAAGACACAAATGAAGTATGTGCTACAGTCACCCCAGTTTTCTCTCCGGAGATAATTTCTAGACACCTTGGGAAGAAAAGGAAACCATATAGAGCCTTGGAGACTCTGAGTTAAAGATCCAGAGTTTGGGGTTCAGTTAGCCAGAAGTAGCAAAGAAGAGTTCTGTAAATGAGGATGCTACACAGGAAATGAGCTTCACAAATGTTTACAACAGTCATCTTGAACCTTTGCTGGGTAATAAGTCATGCATGCTAGAATGAACTTCACAAAGGTAGACAAATAACTACAAGGTAGCTGTGACTTGAACAATAAAGAGCTCACACAGGGCATGGAGATTTCAAGCCCCAACCAGGCAGAGTAGAGATCCTGATGATCACCAGTTCATTCAGTGGAGACTCTACGTGGGTCATGCCTTAGTAGTGATACTGAACTAACACTGCAATGAGGATTACTCTGAGAAGAGGGGAAAGAGAAAGGAAGAAAGTGGGTGTGTGTGTGGGGGGGGGGAATGAATGCAAATAAATAAAAATTAAAAGGCAAAAATTTAGATGGCATTCGTCATTTTGCAATTTCCTCTTCCTATCTCTTCCTGCTTAAAATTTACATGTGGTTTGTGGAACTACAGCAGCTATGTTACCAACATGAAGTACCTGAAGCTGAAAGCCAGCATTAAGGTTGCCAAAACAGAACAATGGAGAGAATTTGGTATATTCATGATACTGTAGTACCACCACTACAGTGCTAAGTGCTTATGTTAAATGACTTTATGACTTTATGTTAAATGACACAAAAATAAAACCTATCTTGTTTAAACAACTATTATTTGGGTTTTATTTTATATGCAGCCAGATTAAACCTTTACTGAATCACAAATTAGTAGAACAGACTATAAAATCTAAAAAATAGATAAAAATATACACAATATTTGGATAAGAAGATATGTGATAAAAAATGATAATAGTAACACTTCAAATCAGTAAGGAAAAAGTAGACATTTCAATAAATGTTACTGGGAAATGGGATAATCACTGGAAAAAAATAAGTGGAAATGCTGCTTCACATGTTCAAACTAAATTTCATCTGGATCAAAGATTAAAATGTAGGAAATAATACTATAAAAGTGCAAGAAGAAACCATAACACTTCTAAAAAGAACCTCAGAGGGGAAAAGATCTAAGTATGACACAAAATGGAAAATCCATAAAAGACAGAAAAATTAAATTATGTAAGGGGTGCCTTGGTGGCTCAGTTGCTTAAATGTCCAACTCTTGATTTCAGCTCAGGTCATGATCTCACAGTTCACCAGACTGAGCCCCGCATTGGGCTCTGTGCTAACAGCACAGAGCGTGCTTTGGATTCTCTCCCTCTCCTTCCGGCCTTCCCCTGCTCTCTCCCTCACTCTCTCTCTCTCAGAATAAATAAGTAAGCTTTAAAAAAAATAAACAAAATGTGTACAACATGGCAAAAATGCATAATCCAAGTCAAAAGAAAACTAACAAACTGAGGACAATATTTTCATGTCATACCACAGCTAAAGGGTATCTTTCTTTATGTATATAATATGTTCTACAACAAATAAATAAAAGACCACTGACACTACAGAGCATTAAAGGGTGTGAACAGATGGGTCACAGAAAAAAGTCTCCTAAGCATATGAAAATGGTACTTAATTTCACTTATGACAAGGCCAATACAAATTAAAATTAAATGACAGAGCATTTTAACTCATCAAATTGAGATACCATGGTGGTGAAGAGAAGTAGGACCATACTCTCATACGTTATTAGTAAGAATATCAAATAAAAATTAAGGAAATTTGGTGATATCTTCTAAAATTAAAAACGCACATACCCTTTGATTCCCTGATTCCACCTCTAGTTATTTATCCCAAAATACACTCCCACACATATGAAAGGATTTATCCATTCATTCAATAAATGAGTGCCTGCTCTACTTAAAGCACTTTTTTCCAAGCACTCTTTATAAAAAAAAAAATACACTAGATAGCACATATTTTGTGATAGGAGAAAATTAGAAACAATTTAAGTACCCAGGAATAAAGGCCTGGCAAAATAAATTGTGGTACATCCATACAATGATAGATCATGAACCTATTACAGAGAAGCAGGACCAAATCTTGCGATATGGAAAGATTTTTCAAAATATAAGCTTCCTGAAGGCATGGATTTTTGTTTTGTTTACTACTATATCCCTAGCACATAGAAGAATGTATAGTACATATTAAATTTGTAATAAATCTTTGGTGATCTAACAAAGTGAGAAAAGACAAAGCACAGAATGGTGTGCTACAATATATGTAGGGAAATATGAATATGTAATATTCATATACATTTCTAAATCATCGAGAATCTTTGGGTGCATAAATCCCCTCTGTGAAAAGTAAGTGAGATGATTCATTTCCAGAAATACCAAATAAAAGCTGTGCTGTCTAGTTAACAATAGGTTTACAATCTATTGGAAATATATATGAACCCCTCCCCCTGACACAATGGAGTCCCAAATCCTTAGACACTTCACTTCCTGGTTCTTCTTCCCCTCTCCATTTCATGGGCTTATTTTTTGTGGGCTTTGCAATGAGCATGTGCCAAAGAGCTGAAGTCTCTGCATCACCTCAAGGAATGTACATTTGTTCCAATCAGGCTACATTTTGGCCTTACACAGCATAGGCGACCTCCAGGTAAGGCTGTAACCTCCATAGTACTCAGCCAGTGAGGAAACAGGGGAGGGACTCATGCTAGGAGATAAATTGCTGTAACTGCTCTGAGTGTGCCTATCCATCAGCATCCACTCTTGGCAAGAATGTGGATTTAAAGCCTCACTTTACTGTGCTCTGAGTCTCTGTGTCCCTCCTTTGATTGGGGCAGTGGGCTTATTTCCCACACTTCCCAGTAGAGTATTAAGGGATGGGGGGCCAGAGAGGGAATTAGGCTCCTCTCATACCGTATATCTTCTTGTACATTTTGAATACTGTCCATGTGTATTACTTGCCTCTTCAGAGAAGTATACATATTCACCACATCTGCACCTCTTCAGATGCTTTTTTGCTTCCCCACTGGTAATGGCTTGAGTGGGAATTAGCATTCCTTGGTGGCTTCTGAGATACTTCCAGCAAAATGCTAGGCATTTTTTATAAATGTATTCCTCTTGCTAACGTTTTATAGGGTCATGTCTGTTAACCCTGCATCTACTCAAAAACAATTCAGTTGATATTTCAAGGAGTAAAGTGACTCAACTCCAAATACAAAGATGTGTGTGGGCCCTCCAGGGCCCTATGAGAAAAAAATAATAACCTTCATGGTCTCTCAACAATTTCAGTGGGTATTATTTGCTAGATCAGCTCTGCTCAGAAGCTTTTCTGACACCCCATCCCACTCCACCTCTGACACACACACCTTCCACAGCTGTGTTTTCAAAGTGCCCTATGATTACATCTCCCAAAGCTCTCAGTGCATTGTACTTTCCTGTATTGTTATCAGTCTCCCACACTAGACTGAGAACCAGCACCTTAAGGCAGGAACCATGTTTCAATGTCTCTGTAGCTCTGACATCTAGCATAATACCCAGCTTAGTAATTCCTCAAAAATTGTTTGAAAAATGAATATATGAAGGATTGAATGAATAGTCACATGCCTTTTGCAAAGAAATCCCAGTCCCACAGGTAAGCATTTTGGTGACATGCTAGAGGCTGGACTGTTCCCATAAGTGGAGAGAACTCATCCAGTGGATGGACGTAAACTGTACCTGTTGAAGAGGTCACTATCAGAATCAGAAGAATAGTAGTGAGACTCCAGTAGAAGGCCAAGCCAGAAATCCAGTGAGGAGAAGAGATGAAAGGCCAGAGCTCCAGAGGAACAAGCCAGATGCAGACTGTAAGACAAAACAAGTTCAAACCTTTAAAAAGATTGACCTGGGTGTGCCTGGGTGGCTCAGTGGGTTGAGTGTCAACTCTTGGTTTTGGCTCAGGTTGTGAGTTCATGGTTTGTGGGATCGAACCCCACGTCTCTCTCTGTGCCTGGGATTCTTTCTCTCCCTCTCTATCTGCCCCTCCCCCATTTGAACATATTCTCTCTCTCTCTCTCTCTCTCTCTCTCTCTCAAAAATAAATAAACATTTTAAAAATAATAAATAAATAAATAAAAAGGTTGGCCTTGATTACAGCAAGAGCTTGGGCTTGGTTATAAGTGTGGGAGTGCAAAAGAGCAAGGGAAGGGAGAATATCAAAAATATACAAGGTTGGGCTGGAGAAAGTGCTAGTTCTGAGTTTAGACCAGGGATCTTACTTTCTGTGCCAAGAATTGTCCCCACACAATGTCATCCTACCTGTGCAACAAATTGATGGCATTTCCCCATTTTGCTTATTTATCAAATACAGCTAAAGTTGTGATTGTAGGAAAAGGGGTAGGTGAGGACTGAACATCCAGATTTCATCAGTTGAAGTTTGAGTCAATACCATTCTATGTTGTATTTAATTACTTCTAATTATTCCACATTACAATCTCCCTGTGGGCGGGAATCCTTCTTAGCATCCTTCTAGAGGCTTTGCGGCTGCACTGGGCGCATACAGTGCTTGATAATCACTTGCTGATTGACTAATTGAAATACGCATCCTGCCCGCAGGCAAGACCCAAAATAGTGCACCATGTTCTTGCTCAGACAATAGGCTGTTTGAACTCTGTCATTTGCAAATCCTTTTTACTCAGCTATGGAATGTGCCTTTCTAGGTTAATGTACACATGTATCTGAAGTAATGCTATGTTAGCTCTCCTTGGCAGATTCTGGTTTTTATTAACATCTTCATTACTTTCTAATTCTATTTGTACAAGTATCTCACAGGGTAGAAATTTATTCTGGATTTAGGTACAAATGTGTCAGCTGTGAATATTCCAATAAAACATGAAGAGAGACACCCGGGCCCTAGCCTCAGCTAGTCATTAGATTTGGGCAGGCTCTCCACCCCACCTTCAGCCCCCACACTTGGCTTCAGCCTCCTTGACCTGGAGTGAGTCTCTAGGCTGGATGGCTGCTAAGGTGCCTTCTAGCACTGCCCTTCTATGAGGTTTTGTTATAATGGCTTTACCTGTGGCTTTCCTCTGCAGTTAATAGTGCACCCTGCCACCAAAGGTCTGAGAGGATGGGACATTCCACATTTAGCCTTTTATTTACAATCTCAGGAATAACTCAATTTTTAACGCTGAAGCAGCAAGCTAAGGAGACTTCTATTCTACTATACCCCAAAATTTCATTAACATGCAGATGGTCTAGCAATCTCACTGCTAATCATTTCTTTTACATAAAGATATCCAATATTCCTATTAAATATACAACTGTTGGGGCGCCTGGGTGGCACAGTCAGTTAAGAGTCAGACTTCAGCTCAGGTCACGATCTCATGGTTCATAGGCTCAAGCCCTGTGTTGGGCTCTGTGCTGACAGCTCAGAGACTGGAGACTGCTTCAGATTCTGTGTCTCCCTCTCTGTCTGCCCCTCCCCTGCTCACGCTCTGTCTGTCTCTCTCTCTCAAAAATAAATATTTAAAAAATTTAAAAATACATGCAACTGTTGGGCATGAGGGATAACACATCAGCTGTATGTTTCAGAGTGACCCTAGTATGAAAAGTATCTGGAGGGATCAAGCAAAGGATATAGATGAAAAAAATGGAAATAGCAGTGGATTTAAAATTTACACAGTTGTGTAACATGTGGGATTTTGTTTCTTCATCTGTGATGTGTGAAACAAAGGCAAAAGAAAAAAAATTAAATTTCTGTACAACTTACGGCCCATTGTCAAGTCCTTGAGACAGCAGAGTGACATTCCTTCAGAACGCCCAATTGTCTTAATGTTAATGCTTTGCTAAAGGAAAAACAGGTGGTTAACTGACAGAGATCACCGTCAGGCAGGCCAGAGTCTCTATCAGTTTACAACTGTCTTAATGATTTACAAGAGAAAAGCAAGTATATCAATGGTCAAACATCTAGAAACCTGTAGATTCAATTTCCTGGGACCCTTACACCACCCTCCCCTTCATAGGATAGAAAATCTTACATAATCAGTCACTCTTCACAACCCAAGTATAGCTCTTTCTGACCACAGGTCCTGTCCCTGTGCTTTAATAAAACTCTCTTTTTGCACCTAGGCTGTCTCAAGAATTCTTTCTTGGCCATCAGCTCCATACCCCAATATTCTCCACATCATCTGCAGGGTGCAATAATAAAATCTTTTCTATCACCTTATGGGTTAAGAATTAATGATATGCTTAAGAAATCGTGCATGTGAAATACCTGAGAAGACACTCAGTGAGGTACTGTGGACATGAGTACTGGAGCTTGGCCTCCAAATAAAGGAGGCCAAACAATAAAGGAAAGGAACACAAACAGGGACGTGCCTCACCTAAGACCCTGCAGCTCAGTGAACTTGCAGAACTCAGCTGTAGATCATCTGCCTCCATGAAGAGATGATAACTCAAAATGTTGAAGAGAACAAAAAGAAAACTAAATTTTTTTCAAATTGATTCTATAGGTATTTATTAATGTATATTTACTCATCCCAATCCCATCTCTCAACCAAGCTGGGTTTTTCCTCTATTTGATTTATCAATTCTACCACTTGCTGAAAGTTCTCAAAACCAACACTTATCACTTTCCTTACAAGACTCCCTAAAAGGCTGCCTTATATACCCTCTTAGGTTGCTATTGTACCTATAATTGAGCAGACACGTATATTCTCATTGTTTCCAAAGGGAAGTGAGATGATATACAATAGAACTTTGGTTTGCGAGCATGATTCATTCCAGAAACCTGCTTGTAATCCATAGCACTTATATATCAAAGCAAATTTCAAGAACCATTGGCTCAGTTGTGATCATGTGACATTTGGCATCACATACTACTCGTATTGCAAGGCATCACTTTTTATCAAGTTAAAATTTATTGAGAACAAGTGACTCACAATCCAAGATTTCACTGTATTTAATTATTTTAGTCTAGTAGTATGTTTAGATATGCACTTTGATGGGGTTTTGGAGTGTTAGGGTTTCAGAGCTAATATCTTTGGTGCTTTAAAAAAAGTAATTTTACTAAAGCATGGGGGCAGGACCCATGGGCAGAAAGAGCTACACTGGGGTTGTGAAGAGTGACTGGTTATATACTATGGAGTTGGGGGAGGTAAAGGCAAAAGGGAGGCTTCCATAAGGATTTTATGGCCTCCAAAAGGACTTTGATATGCTAAAGAGGAATCTTAAGGAGTCAGGGGCCTTGCTATTGTCAAGCTAAGGTTATTTTCCCTCTAGTGAGGCATTAACATTAGGATAGTAGGGGGTTCCTTGAGAAATGTTATACTCTGTATTTGTCTCAATTATTTGTCAATGGGTGTCAGGATATGAGGAAATTCAACTTTATCTGCTGTTTCCTTCTTGCCTTTGTTCCCCACATCACTATGGGGGGGGTGATGTTGGGGCTTCAGGAAACTGAGTCTATTGGTTTCTGGAGATTAGGCTTTTGATAACTAAGATATTTGTAAACTGATGGAAACTCATATCTTGCATGGTTGTGATTTCTATCAATTAACCATCTGTTTTGTTCTTGGGCATCCAGGAGGGCCTGAGGAATATCACACATATTCCAGTTGGAGTCAGGGATTGTTATTAGTTTGTGCTTTGCCCTCAGCTTGCTTTATGCTTCCTCATCAACTTGATTAGTGTTTTATTGTTGCAGCCCATGGTCACCCTTGGCATTTAATTTATAAATCTAACTTGGAGAGCTGGCTCCAATATGTCCAAGACTAATTTAGGGCACAGAGTCACATCTGTATTCCTGTGTTTTAGGTAGAAATGGTGGTATTGTAGGGGCACCTAAGTGACTCAGTCAGTTAAGCATCCAACTTTGGCTCAGGTCATGATCTCACGGTTTGTGGGTTTGAGCCCCACGTTGGGCTCTGTGCTGACAGCTCAGAGCCTGGAGCCTGCTTTGGATTCTGTGTCTCCCTCTCTCTGCCCCTCCCCTGCTCACACTCTGTCTCTGTCTCTCAAAAATAAATAAAACATTAAAAAAGAAAGAAAGAAAGAAAGAAAGAAAGAAAGAAAGAAAGAAAGAAAGAAAGAAAGAAATGGTGGTGAGAGAGTCTTAGAGAATAAGAAATTTGGGACTGTTTTCAAGTTGTTTAAACACCTGAGTTCAGTTCTGCCAGAAGAGACTGAAAACCTCCAGAATGCAGCCTTCCTTCCTCCTAGCAGGAGTGTTTCTGGATTCTTCTCATCTACAAGAACTCATTTCCTAACAAAGCCACCTAGGAGTAGGGTCAGTTTCTTATTAAGAACCACTTTTTTAAAGAGCTATATGGCACTCAGCTTGCCACTGGAGAGCTCTGCAGAAAGGCTGGACTGTTAGTACTGTCCAATTCAAAATTAAGTTTCTAATTGCAAGCAAGCCTGTCTTGAGGCAAGAGAAGGTTCTGAACCCTATTGAATTACCATCTCTCCTAGCATAAGCCACTATTTACAAATAAAAGGGCAAGCTTCTGTTGGCCAATTAAAGTTAGGTTAAAGTTTCTCCCCAATAAGCAAAGAGCCTGCCAGTAGCCAACAGTTCAAGCCAATTACCAAAACCTCAAACCATAACAGATTCTCACAGTCCTCTTCCAAAGTGTGTGACCTCAGGAAGAAGAGAATTAAAATACAATGAAGTACTTTGCACTTGCCACTTTTAATCTGCTAGTTTGAAAGACATATCCTGTATCCAATTATTGGCAATGACATATGACATTTGAAAAGTTAATGAAGCAGAAAGATTGGAAGAGAGAAATTTGTATTTCCTATGTGCTTATATACCAAAGTAAACTTAAATAAAGAACATGATCACATTTTCCAGTTTCTGCTCACCCCCACACCATTATTATGGTGACTAATGTTTCTATTATGTATTTAATTAGCATGTCTGTAGTGTGCAATTGAAAGGACACTAAAGATGTCTCTAGTAAATAATAAGAGTCCACCAGCCATAAGTATCTTTCTAATGAAAGAATTTATGAAAAGTCTATTTATTAGCATAAACTAAATCAGATACTTCTTTTCTTTTATAGCCTGAATTGTATCTCCTACCCCTAAAATTCATATATTGAAGTCCTAATTCCTCATACATACCTCAGAATGTGACTATATTTAGAATTAGGCCTTATAATTTTCTCTTGATAGCCTGGCATGATGTACTGGATAAAAGGAAGTGCTACAGTGGTGAGGTGTGGGGAGAGGGATTAGTCATTTGATTAGGTCTCAGTCTCAGTGAACAAGTCCTACTCAGACTTGAGCTTCATATATGTTTCTCATACCCTCTCCCCTAAGTGGACCAGGATGGCTAGAGTGAGCTGGAGTTGGGTATTTCTCCTCTCCAATGGAAGGCTAGAGTCAGATGTGGTTGGATATTTCCTCTTCCCTGTGTGAATTAGGCTCTGATAAAACCCCTGGAGCTTAGGCTCTGGTTAAATACCTTCCCCCAAGGGTAGATCTTGTTAGGGAGAACAGAGTGCTCTGGTGTATTTCAAAATGATTCAGTTTCCTCTTCTGTTGGAAGAATGAGAGGAATTATCTCTGGTAGTAAGTGTGAAAATTGGTAGAGCTCTGAAAGGTAAAATTCACAAAAGTGTGTGCGTGAGGCAAGGTGGGGGACACAATGCCTTGCCTCCCCTGGAGTATTCATCTCTGACTTGTCCACAATAAGCCTCCAACAATTTGTCCATTACAGTTCAGATTTCCCTATCCCAGCACTGCTTCCCACAGCAGTTTCAGCTCTGGTAAATTCAATTCTCGGTATTGGCCTGTCAGTTCTTCAGTCTTAGTGGCAGTGGCTTGCCCTGTGACCTCACTGCCCTTACTGATCTAAGAGTGGCTGATTTTTTAGGATACTCAGCTTTTTATTTGTCGCTAGGGTGGAATGGAAACATCTAAGCTTCTTACACACCAGACTGGAAACTGGAAGTGAATTAGGGCTTTAAAGAGATAATCAAGGTAAAATGAGATCATATGGATGGGCCAATCCAATATGACTGGTGTCTTTATAAGAAAAGATTAGGACAAAAAACACACAGACTATGGAGTGACCATGTGAAGACACAAGAAGTCAGCTATCTGCAAACTGAGGAGAAAGGCCTCTGAAGAATTCAAATCTGCTGACACCTTGATCTTGAACTTCTAGCCTCCAGAATTATGAGAAAATAAACTTCTGTTATTTAAGCCACCCTGTCTGTGGTATTTATAGGCTGTCATGGCAGCCCTAGAAATGAATACACCTTCTTTGTCTCTTTTCAATAGACTCAACACTTCAATTATTTATCATAATAAACCCTTATTGGGTGATATATAAACATAGACATGTCTATATGTGTGTGTGTATGTATAAATATATAGAGAGAGACATGTAAATATTTGACATATATAACTTGATCTAATTGCAAGATTTTCTCCTTAAAATGTGTTACATGTCAACTTGCTGGTGGCTAAAAAGGTTTAAATAAATTTGACAGATTTGAAACTCATTTATCTGTAATCATTGTGAAAGAGCTGAGATTTTATTCCTCTTGCAAGCTAAAAAGTTAGCTTGCTTAGTTTCAGAGATGTTGGCAAAAGACATGAGACTGTTGGGTCAGAGACAAAGAGCCTTGTTACTCATTAACACAGCAGGAAGGATAAACTTTATATTCACAATGGTTTCCTTTGCCCCCAAAATTTCAAGGGAGTTAAACAAATGTGAGGCTATTTACACAGTGAATTTACATCACAATTGAGGAACCTACACTTGGAAAACCTCCATTTCTTACTCTGAACTGCTAGGATCTTTCTTCCACAAGAAGACATTATCTTCACTATTTTCGACAGTAAAAAAAACCTGCCCTCTCTTCTGAAGGCAGATACCATCTCAATCTTCCAAGATTGTGTGGTATATAGACATCCTTGAAAAAATAATCTGGAACAAAGGCAGTCTTACGCAAAGATACACAGAAACATAAAAGGTCCATGATAACTGCCTCCCAACAATCATTTTAAGGGATGGTTGCTTTGACATATATTACTATCAAAATAATGTGTAGAGGCCCAATTTATAAATGTTTATTTTGGAGAAAATGGTTGAGTGATGATGACAGCACAGCCATAAATTAATATAACGCTTGGACAACAGATTATATAATTGACAGTCTCCCTAGAAAATAATGTCTTTAACTTAACTGAACATTAAAAAAAACCCTATGAACAAATAGTGCTTTGTTTTAAACAGATTTGTACATTCTGATTGTATGAGAACATGTTTCTGTAAAGCTGAAGTTTGAGGAAAAACAATTTAACACTGTTAAATCTCTTCCTCCCTCTTAAAAGTATTTTCCTCACTTAATTACCAAGGCAAACTCTGACCTGGATTTCCTCCTACTTCTCTGGCTGCTCGTTCTCAGTCTCCTTTGCTGGTTCCTGCTCTTCTCCTTAACCTCCTAACATCAGAGTGTCCCCAGTGCTCAGTTCTGGGAACTCTTTTCTACTTAAACTTACTTTCTTAATGCTATGATCCATCTTCTTGTGTTACCGACTCACAAGTATGTCTCTCCAATCTGGACCTGTCTTCTGTCCAAGACTTAAATGTTCAATTGTCCACTTGCCTATTCAGTAACTCCCTTGGATATCTAATAGATATTTTAATCTTAATATGTTCAAAACTGAACTGATTTTTCACCCAAATCTCTTCTACCCACAGCCTTCTCATGTTGTGGCAGTTCATAGCAACTCCAGCCTTCTGGTTGCTCAGGCTTCAAAACTTGGTGTCATCCTTGTCTTCTTACTTTCTCTCATATCCTATGTTTGGTACATAAACAAACCAGTCTTTTCTTTCTCTGGAATATAGCCAGAATCTGCTTCTTATCTACTGCAATTCAGTCCAAATCAATCTAATTTGCTATTATCTCTCAATGGGATTAATACTGAAGCATCCTTGTTGACCTCTCTTATTCTACTTTTGCCCTTTATAGTCTATTCTCCACAGAGAGTGAGGATCTTGTTAAAATGTAAGCCAGATGATGTCTCCCCTCTGTTAAAAACTTTGCAGTAGCTCCCAGTGTCACTCACAATAAAAGCAAAATCTCTACAGTAGCCTATAAAGCCCTAGATGATCTGGTCTCCTATTATCTCTCCAGCCAAATCTACTACTCTCCCTTTCATTCACTCTGATCCAAGTAAATGGGCCTCCTTCATATCATCGCACATATCACACATGGTATCCCCAGGGACCTTTGCACCAGCTATTCACTCTATCTGGAGCCCTCTTCCTCCACTTGGCACACTCCTTCACCTGTTTGCCTCCTTCTAGTTGTTCAACCATGGCACCTCAATGGGGATTACCTTGAGCGTCTCACTCAGATTATCACCACTGCCTTTCCACCATCACTCAATCTCCCTTATCCTGCTCTATTTCCTTCCATAACATATATCCCCTTTTAAAATACTATAAAACCTACTTTTTAAATTATGACTATATATTATACTATATAATTTACTTATGTATTATGATATTTGTTTATTGCTCTGTCTCCCCCAGATAAAATGTAAATTCCACCAGCGCAGGGATTTTTCCCCCTGTTTGTTTACTGTAGCACTGGCACCTAGAACACTTCCTGGAATGTATAGGTGAACAAAGAGGTACTCAAAAATTTTTGTTGAATTAGTAAATAAATTTCTTAAACTTCAGGTCTGAAGGATTAAGAAAGTATTTTAAATGTTATGCTTTTTTTTTCTTTTTTTCCTTTCCACAGAATGTGAATGCAACCTCAGAACGTTATAGTGTTTAATTTTATAGCTTACTAGTTTTTGCATGTAAGCATATTCCTAAAAGATATCTTTAAAACTGTAGGTAGTATATTCCTTGCCTTTAAATGTTTATGGTATTTTTTTATCACTGGTTATGAAGTTGTGCTATTTTTGATTGTTAAAAGCATTGTTATCACATACGTGGGGTGTATTTATATGGAGAGAAGGCTGTTTTTGATTTTTTGTCTGCATAGTTTCCTTTGGCATTAATGCAAGAAAAATTAAGACAAAACTATTCTATACTTGTGACATATATTCAAATTTTAGTACCTGTGCCTTTTGTAGATATAATATACAATGAAAAATTTTATTTATCTATGTACTGATGAGTCATGTTAAAAAAAATTACGCTCTTTGGAGTGCCTGGATGGCTCAGTCAGTTAAACATCTGACTCTTGGTTTTGACTCAGGTAATGATCTCACAGTTTATGAGCTCAAGCCCCACGTCAGGCTTGACACTGACAGTGCAGAGCCTGCTTGGGATCTCTCTCTCTCTCCCTCTCTCTCTGCCCCTCCTCCACTTCTCTCTCTCTCTTTCTCTCTCTCAAAAAATAAATAAATAAACCTTTAAAAAATAATGCTCTGGAAGATGGAGAGAGGTATAATGACATACAAAAATATCTTTATGGTACTTTTTGTATCAACAAAAATTTGAAATATAAATTTTTAACATTAAGCAAATTGTTAACTAAATCATGATGTATCTCTCTGATGTTGGAATTTAAGCTACTTACAAATATTGAAATATAGTAATCTATAAAAACTAGAATAAAACATAATTTCTAATTTCTGTATGAAAAAGTTTGTCCCAAGTTAAAAATCAAAAGAAATTAGAAAATTTTCAATGGAATTTATTACATAAAATTGATACCTTTTCTATGTCAAAATATCTTTGAAAATATTATATATTTATCTTATTGAAGAATTTTTAATGGTTATTTTTGAGAGAAAGAGAAAGCGGGGTAGGAGCAGAGAGGGGAAAAGAGGATCCAAAGTAGGCTCTGAGCCCAATGTGGGGCTTGAACTCATGAACTGTGAGATCACGACCTGAGCCAATGTAGGATGCTCAACCAACTGAGCCACCCAGATACCCCTAAAAAGTTTATTTTAAACCAACAAACTGGAAAAAAAATTTACCCTAATATCACAGAGAACTAAAGCCATAAAATATAATTTCAGTCCTCATCTCTATCTATTGGCAGCATTTAATATAGATGACCACTCCCTTTTTGAAGCATTATTCACCTGCCTAGAAGGACATTGTTCTCTTGGTTTTCTTCCTACCCCACTGTCTACTTGTTCTCTATTTTCTTTCCTGACTTCTCATTTCTGCTACCTCTGAATGTTGGAGAGCCCAGAGCTCGGTCCTTAAGCTTTTTCTTTTCTCCACTGACACTCCCTAGACGATGTCATCTAGTCTCATTGCTTCAAACAGCATCTAATTGCTGATACTGTCCAAATTTAATCCCCCGCCTACTGTCTCCCCTGAACTCAGGTTCCTATCTTCAACTGTCTACTCATTAGCTTCATTGTGATGTCGAATAGGCTTCTCATGTTCAACATGGCCCAACCCAAATGCCTGCTTATACTTTCCCCATCTGTCCCTCCTTCCATAGTCCCTCGTGTATTAATGGTCAACTTACTCTTCTGGCTGTTTAGGCTACAAATCTTGGAGTTATTGTTCCTATTTCTCGTTCTCCTCTACCTCTCAATCCATTATCAAAGCCTATTGGCTCTACCTTCAAAACAGATCTGAGACTGAGCTTGTCTCACCACCTCCATTGCTAGTATCGGAAATCATAAAGCATCTCTCACCTGGATGACTGCAAAAGCCTCCTAACTCATCTCCTGCTTTTTCACCCTTCCTTCCTCTGTCTGCTTCCAATTCAGAATCCAGACATATCCCCTTAAACTCATGATGTTGAAAGCCCTCCAATGGCTTCCCATCAAAGTGAAAGTAAAAGCCAAATCTTACAGTAGCTAACAAGGCACTTCATGAGACTTAGGTTGATCAAATTCATGCTGAGAAATGGTCATGCCTCTTCTTCCACCAGCCCATTAGCATGTGTGGTTGAGTCAACCTAGCCAGGAGTTGAATTTAATATTGCTGTCACTAAGGTTACTTCTACTGTACTGCTTCAAATTCTTCTTGTGTGACCATATGTTTAGGGTGGGGTGCCAGAAGGTTTTTTCAATGATTCTGTTCCACCCTCAGCTTTAGGCATTGCTTGTACACCTACACCTCTGAGAGGGTCTCTCTCCATATTCTTGTCACTTCTCTAAAAATAGTCTGCAGTTGTTTGTTACTTCTTGGTGCTTGTTGGCCTGGAGGGGTAAGGGGTGGAAGCTGGGAATTCTGCTATCCTGGGTCAACCTCAGACTTAAACAAACCCTGTGACCCTGATCTTGGGGCAAGGGGGTGCTTTCTCAGTGGTCCTATCCTCCAGGTCTGAGCCCAGGAAGATTTCCTGCTCTTCTCCATGAGCAGAAAGCTTTCTCCCTTTTCCTTCACTATAGTGGATCTTCATCTGTGCCTTGGGGGTAACAGTATTTCCTGTCCTTAACCCCAGTAACATAAGGTTTTTATTCCTTAAAGAGAAGAAAATTTTAATCTGTAAGTAATTTTCATTTTTATGGTAAGACCACTTCAGTAGCTAAACATGATCCAATGATAATACGTGTGCTTCTAAAAATGAAATTCTGGTAACTATAGATAACTATAGATAACCTTCATATATATATATATATATATATATATATATATATATATAACCTTCATATATATATATATGTGTGTGTGTGTGTGTGTGTGTGTATATATATATATATATACACACACACACAGATTAATATATATATGACTACACACCCACACCCACACACACACACTCTTTAAGTTATTATAAAAGATGACCAGAGTAAAAAAGATGAACTGTTTCTATTAATACATCTGGATAATTAAGAGTTGATATGAGTACATGAAAATGCATGGAATCCAAATAACACATCCCCTTTCACCTTCACTTTTCATATTGAATTGAGATCTAAATTATCTTTCCTCTAATTTCCCAAGATGTAGAGAAACAACTTCTGGCACTCCTTTCCATCCCAACTGCCTGTATTTCCCCCTACCAATAACCTCTGCTCTGTCACCTCCTACCCAGCCTTCCATTAACAAAACCCTTGTCAGGATGATCTTCCCAAATACTAACCTAATCCTGGGTAGGAAAGGAGCAGACATGCAGACAAATCAAGAGACTCCAGTGTGTGCAAGTCACCTTGGCAAAACTCTGGGCTTGTTTGAGTACCTGGCCAGAGTGTGCACCCAGTGCACAGATTGGAAAATCTGACCTTAGGATGCTATAGGGAAGTTGTTTGTGCTGCAGAAGAGGCAGGCCCCCGCTGGGCTGCTGAAGGAGCTCAGAGAAGACAAGAAAGGCAAGTCAGATATGCAGTTTTGAAGGCCTTGGCTAGAAGTTTTCATCTGGTATCTAGAGTAAAACTGAGAAGCTACTCAGGGATTCTGAGCAATATGGTGACAAGAATAGAAAATTAGATCTATTTTTTTCTCCCCAATTTTCCTAATATGACAATGAGAACTATTGTGCACTTATAGGCAATTTGGATGAAAGCAGGCATCTGAATTTTCCTTGGGGCTGTCAGCTCACTTCATTTAATATTTAGCCAAATTAGTAGTGTGTTGTTTAAGAAGTGGGTATAGTGCTGCTTTTTGTTACTATTCTTTTTAAATTATTTAAACAAATTATATTATTTAAATGAATTCACCTTGTACAACCAAATGATTTAAAGGCTGCTTTGGAGCTAAACAGTCAGGCCATCACCATCACCTCTTGTTTCCACCTCTGTGGCAGCAGGAATTTCTCTGCTGCTTGTATCCCCAGGGCCATGCCCATAGGAATGTTCTTTGTCCTTCTCCCTCATGCTGTGCTTCTGATACACAGATAAGGCATCTAGGACTCAGAAAGAGTTACCACAAAAGAAACCCCCTAGAAAAAAACACAAATATTCAAGTACATTTTCCCTTTATGTATATAGTAGAAATTTAAATATATATATTACACATAAAAGTAGCAATGATAAGATATTTCTTCAGTTAGCATAACTTTATAAAAGAACTCAAGGGCAGGAGATGGAATAACAAGGGAGGTGTAATTAGATAAGAGAAAAAGAAGCAAGTGTGCCTCTCACTTCCCTTGAATACAAGCAATCTGACTCCTGCCTTCTCCCCATTACAAGCATGAAAAATCTTCATGGATTGTACAGTAAGCTCTCATTACTACACCTCCTATGTGTCTGTATATGTAATTACTTTCTTATGAACAATTCTCTAAAGGAAGATGTTTTACAGAATAGAAACAATATACCTAAAATATTACATCCGAGAGGGAAGGTCTGCAAATCAACACTAGAAGAAAATGCTTTTTTTTTAAATGCTGGTTTTTAACGGTACTCCCACTAAGCCCTGCCCCTGATCCTTGACCTCATTTTCAGGCCTCTGTTTAGGCTTGGGGCAAGATTAAGGTGCTTTACTTGCACCCCAAAATTTGGTGGATGGCTGTTTGAATACATACAGATTGGCCAAGAAAGGGCTTTATGAGGATGAGAAGAAATCGAGATGTAGAAGTGGCAGCTCTCTGCTAAGGAAGCCAGAACAGAATTAAGTTCTGTTCTTCTATGTGTACCTATGTTGGACTTGTCTAAAATCGGGATCTATTTCCCCTTCCTTTTCTAGGTAGAAGCAGCTCTTTGCCAGTGGTTCCTTCACACCAGACTTTTACCAGAGCTGCTGCTAAACAGCAGCAGAAAACTACCAGAAATGTCCTTCTGGAAGCCATCTGGTCTCTCTGAGAAGAGGAATCACTAATGGTTAACTTTAAGCAAGTGGAGAGACACCTAGCCACCTATTGTTATTTGAGAGCTCTAAAATCAGCATCCTGAACCAAACATACAAACACATACATGTGCTTACCAAAGGCCTGAAATGCTGTCCCCACTACCACACTACCTTACTGTCACCATCTTGCCTTAAGGCATTGAATTTTATGGAGCCTGCAGCCAGAGCAGAGAGCTCCATGTGGAGAGAGCATGAGAAGGTGAGTGAGAAAGTTACCTGCTATGTACCTCTGAGCTTTGAAAATTAAGGCAAACCCTCCTGAGCCTCAGATTCCTCAAGTGTGCATTAAGAGAGTAGTACAAGGTTATGTCTAAGGTTCTTTTCCACTCTCATGTTTCATTATTCTATATGAGCTCATTAGATATGCCTCTGGCAGATGGAGAGGCAGGTGGATACAGTGGACAGAGCATTGGAATGGGAGTTCAGGGCCCACCCAGGACCTAGTCCTGGCTCTGCCACTTACAAGTTAAGCATGTTAGTCAAGTCACTTAAGCTGTCCTCATGGTGGGGCAATCATGAGGATCAAATGAGATAACATGCATCCATCAGTCAGCTTTGGGTGTATAACAGACCATGCCAAGGCCTAGTGGCTTAAATAACAATTGTAATTCTCTCCATAATTCTATAGGTTGGCTGGACGGTTCTTCCAATCTGGGTTAGTAGAGTTGCTCTCTAAAATCTGCTGGTTGGTGGCTTGGCTCGGGCTAGGTGGTCCAAGATGGCTTTACTCACATGTCTGGGAGATGGCAGGCTACTTATCTAGGGGCTTGAGCTGAGGCTTTTCATCTCTGTTCCACATGTCTCTCATTCTCCTGGAGGCAAACCTGGGCTTCTTCACTGGGTGATCTCAGGGTTCCAAAAAGCAATAGGGAGCCCCAATGCACATGTGCCTTTTAAGCTTCTTCATCATGTTTGAAAATATCCCGTTGACTAAAGCAAGTCACATGGTTGATAACAAACTCAAGGAAAGAGCTCGATAAGAAAAGCATCAAAGAATATGTGTCTATTTTTGCAATCTACCAAAGTACATAGGAAACAGCTCTGAAAGTTGTAAGGTATATTACAGTTTTAAAGAAATACTGTTAACATTTGGTACACTTGCAAATATTCAATTTTTTTGATTTTTTTATTTTTTTCCAACTTTAAAAATACTTTCACTGCTGCATTAGCTACTGAGAGTCCTTCATAACCTGTTAAATGCCATGTCTCTGAATGGTTTATCTGAATAATCCATTCTCACTAATGTCACCAGCTAGGCCCTAAAATATGAGGAAGAATAGGTAAAGAAAGAGTGAGGGCATCAGGATTCAGGGCAAGGTAAGCTTCTAAAATAGCCCAGGAGGCATCAAAGACCACTGGCTTCACAGTATCCCCAGGTTGGTTCTGATAGTGGAGACAATGAAACTTGAGTAGCTGCACAGAACTGATAATGGCTGTGCCACAGAGATCAGCATAAAGGGAATTATATCCTAATTCAAGCAGGCCAGGGCATGAGGCATGCTATGACAAAAGCAGATAAGAAAGAGGGGGACTGGGAACAGGAAGTGGGCTGGAAAATCTAACCTCACTTATAGAAGGGGCTCCTATAATGGCATTAATCTGTTATGTATTGTCAGAGCGTAAGAGTTAATTGATCAATCCATAGGGCCAAATGAAGATGGTGAGTTGTGAGCAAACACTAAGGCCAAAGTTCTAAGGTGTTCATAACAGAATCCCAGTCAGTGGCTGAGGGCAATGAGAGGAAGATCTGGCTTTCTCTTCTTCTCTCTTGAGATGACTTGCAAAAGCCAGGCCAAACCCAGAGCTGCAGAGAAGCTGGCTGGAATTCAAAGCAGTCCCAGTTTCAGCGATATAAGATGCGGGTTGGAGAATGAGTTGAAGCTTCATACAATAGCCAGGGCCAGCAGAGCAAAGATTGGGGAAACCTAAGATTGTAATTGATGGCAGGGGACACTAAGGACTCACTCCAGGTATACTGGGTCTGTGTCAACACAAATAATTCCAGATCTACCTTCTGCAGCTGAATTGCTAATGGGCTTCTTGCCTCCTCAGGATTGACCCAGTTGTCACAGAGGTATGAGTCTGCAAAGGAATCTTTAGTTACCGTAACTAGTGGGAGCTGAGAGCCTTTACCGCAGATCTGCTTACATATTACAAATGAGAGGGAGCAGTGGTTCTGGAAACTGTCTATGGAGACAGGCCTAGGTGAAAAGTCTAGTTTTGCCATTTACTGTGTGACAAAGACATGCTTCTTCACTTCACCATTAATCAACTTCTATAAAACATAGATCATAATTATACCTACCTTGAAGGATGTTGAGAGGATTAATGAGTTGAGTTAATGGACATAGAGGATATAGAACTACCTGTACCTTGTAAAGGGTAAGTTCTAGATAGTTATCATTATAAGTGTTTCTTCTTCGGCTAAAATTGCCCATCTACCATGGTGTTTAAAAAGAGTAAAATCAGATTTCCTACATTCAGAGCTCTTAACAACTTTGTCTTTTAACATTGTATGATCACCCAATCTTAATATTAAGCAGATTTGGTCAGAGACTCTGAAAAAAGTATTATTTCATTCTTTCTAAGGCTTTTTCTTTGTATTTGGTGCTTCTAGCTGAGTCTATAACTGAAAAATGAAAAGAAAAAACTTATAAGCATGAAGTTATAAACACATTTAGAGGCACCTTCCAGTGCCTCCTTCTGGAAGGTGATTAGTCAAGGGCAAAGCACCTCTGAACTATGGGAATATAACAGCCATTAAAATACAGTGCACAACTGTTGCTAAGAATTCAAAATGGTGTAGCCTTTATGAAAAACAGTATGAAAGTTCCTTAAGATGTTAAAAATAGAAACACCATACAATTGAACAATGCTACTTCTACCTATATATCTAAAAGAATTGAAATCAAGATTTTGAAGAGTTATTAGCAGTTCTATATTCATTGTAGCATTATTCACAACAGCCAAGATAAGCAAACAACCTAAGTATCCACTGATGGATAAATGGATAGAGAAAAAGTGGTACCTACACACAATGTAATATTTTTCTGCCTTTAAAAAGAAGGGAAAGTTTGCAATATGTGACAACATGGATTAAGCCAGAGGACATTATGCTAAGTGAAATAAGCCAGTCACAGAAAGACAAATACTGAGTGATTTTACTTACATTAGGTTTATAAAATAGTTAAATTCATAAAATCAAAGAGTAGAATGGTGGTTGCCAGGGACTGAGGCCAGGGATGGGAAATGAGGAGTTACCTATCAATAAGAGGAGAATTTCAGTTAAGCAAGAAGAATAAGCTCCAGAGATATGTTATACAATATTGAACCTATAGTCAACAATGTTTTGCACACTTAAAAATGTAAAAGAGGTAAGAAACCTGTACTGTACAAACAGCAAATTATATAATGTAATTTAATTATTAAGAGGCAGAGTGACATAATCTCATGAGATTTTGTGTCCCAGCTGTTTTCTGAAGATTGTACATCCTTCAGCTGTGTTTTCCCCTAAAGAAAAATATATCCTGAGCAGCTGTATACAAGTGACCAAAAAACCACAAAATCTAAGCTTCCCATCAAAAAGAGTGTATCTGCAGTGAATCTACTCTAAGTTCCACATTAGAAAGTCTGTCTTTTCTAAGTTTCCTTACAGCCTAAGGGTCCTACCTTCAAACAATTTCTAATTAGCTATGTGCTATCAAAATAAGATTTTCCAGAGGTCAGATTTGCCAAATGGCTTCAGGAAGCATATGTGAATTGAAAAGAGGAAGGGACACATAACCTAAATTTTAGACACCAATCTGGACGCACATGACATTTTAGTTGTTCATTTCTGCTCTCTGTCCCATAGCATCTAGAGAATGAAAGAGGTGTCAGGGAGGACAAATTGAGAAGATACAGTCTCTTCCCTGGAGAAATACATGAACTTGGAGAACAACACAAGATAGGATAACACCTCAGAGCAATCTACTACTTTAAAGTGTAAAGAACTTGTCTATATACTGTATCATTTAACCCTTAAGATCTGTGGCTTTTTAATGTCCACATTTGATAAATAAGGAACTTGATACTACTTGTTCAAAACCATAATGCTAGTTAATAGTTTATGTTTGGATTCCTTGATAGACCTGTGAGATTTCTATCTGATTCTTTGTCCCATGGTTCTCTCACTAAGCCATCTTTACATTCAGTCTGCCATCTAGGTTTAGAGAAACCAAGGGTCTAGTCAGAAGTCCAATTGGCTTGGAATATATGCTTCATTCTAGGGATTCCAGGGAAAGAAATTTGTGGAAATAAAGTGCTGCCACATGGAGGTCAGTCATGTATGGTCCCTGAACCCCAGTTCCCTAGATATAGTTAGTTCTAGGAGCCTGAAGATGAGCCAAAAGGATTTGAGGATCAACATAATGTAGAAACTTAAAGAGTAGCCATTCATATTTCTCAAACTGGAGTGGGTAATATTTCAGGATGAACTACAAAATGCCCTTTTGATTCTAAATTTCTCTGTGCTCCTGTCCTTCGCTGGAAGCTATGTGGTACCTCAGGACAGCTCTATCAGATTTACTTCAAATATGCGTTACAGAAAACTTTGGCCTCTTCACATACTGTCGTGTGCTTTTCTTTAACTTAAAAATAATACCACAGAGATGAGTGAAAACGACTACTCACTCCCTGTTTATAATATATGTAAAAGGTAACTATTCAAAATTATAACACAACACTCAAATTATGTGCTTTGTTTTTTTAATTTTTTTTTTTAATCTTTATTTATTTTTGAGAGAGAGAATGCATGTGCAAGCAGGGGAGGGACACACAGAATCCGAAGCAGGCTCCAGACTCTGAGCTGTCAGCACAGAGCCCGATGCAGGGCTCAAACCCATGAACCATGAGATCATGACCTGAGCCAAAGTTGGACGCTAACAGACTGAGCCACCCAGGTGCCCCCTTTATTAATTAAATGGTGACCAACTGCAACTTGTTGGCTTTCCCAGCTATTGACTAAAGCAGGCTGGTTTTTCTCAGACACTTGTTAGGACACCCATGCCTATTAGTGCCGTCTGCTACTACCTCCATAGGACCACCACCTGCCCTGGGCTGTCTCCTGTGTTCTTCAGCAGGGACTATCAAGTCAAAGACATAGATGTCTGTGTATCTGTTCTCTTATTCTTCAAGATGATCAACCAGACACCTTCAAGGGTCCCAAACCACCTTCTTCCGAAAAATTATAAAGTGAAATAGAACTACGTGGGTATGAATGCAGAATGGGATTTTTGTAGATTATCTTGCTCAATCCTCCAGTTTTATAAATGAAGGAAGTAAGGCCAATTTAGTATTTAGGGCAGTGTAAATGATAAAAGACAACTGACAAAGAGTCATTCTTTGTTCAGGAAAGTATTATAATTAAAATTGTGCTTTAGAAATGTTAATCTTGCCATTTGCAAAAATGTGGATGGACTTAGAATGTATTATGCTAAGAGAAATAAGTCAGTCAGAGAAAGGCAAATACCATATGATTTGACTCATATATAGAATTTAAGAAATGAAACAGATGAACATAGGGGGAAAAAAGAGAGGGAAACTATAAAATAGACTTTTAACTATAGAGAACAAACTGAGGATTGCTGGAGGGGAGGTGGGCAGGGGAATGGATTAAATTGGTGATGGGAATTAGGGAGGGTACTTGTAATGAGTACTGGGTGTTGTATGTAAGTGATGAATCACTAAATTCTACTCCTGAAATTAATATTACACTATATGTTAAATAAATAAATAAATAAATAAATAAATTGAAGCTAAGAAAAAAAAGAAAAAGAAAAAAGTTAACAACGCAATAAAACATCAGTTGGCTAGAGAACACCAGAAGGAAGAAAAATAGCTTAAAGGCAATTATAATAATCCAAGCGGGAGAGAGTCAAGGTATCTGAACCCAGGGTAGGGAAGTGGGAAAGAAGTAGGAACATATAGGAAGGTGTGAATCCATGACATATATCAAAGACTACCTCTTAGTTTTGTGGAAGTGAGGTTGCTGATGCCATGAAGTAAATTCAGTAGATATATGTGAAGTGCTTCATATGTGTCATTCCACTGGATGCAGGGGTATTACTGAAAACAAGAGAAACAAAGCCCTAACCTCATAGTGTTCATGAAAAAAAAATTGAGGAGAGAAGAGCTGATTAAATGATAGGAAAGGGAAGACAATAAATACTGTTTTGAATGTTGGAGTCAGACCAGTGTTCAGTTGGAAAATAAAAGAATTGGAGAAACCTAGAGGTAGAAGAAAACTAGAAGATCCTTGTTTGTCATACTCACGAACCCTAGCTCAATTTCCTCTGGGCAAATGTCTCTTCCAACCTTTTTTGTTCAACCATGATGCAAAACTAGGAAGCCATTTCTTTCTGCTCTGAAATCCTTGCTCATTCCTATATAGTTGGCCTTTTAATTGCCCCTCAACGTGTATCTCTCAAAGGTTACAACTTCCAGCTCAAATACAGTGATATCTGGAAAACAAAACTTTCCTCTGCCTGGCCACACCCCCCCTCCCTTGGTGTCACTCCACCCTTAACCCCTTTTGTTGACTTCTTAAACTGTCTTTAGTTCTGCAATTTCTACCAGATGTGGAAGAGGATATTGATAGAACTGTTTGATTTCAATGTCTTTCCACTACTAATTGATCACCAAGCCAGGAACTAACATGTCTAAGAATTAACTTGTCATTGTCTTTCCCCCAACCCTGACATGGATTTTCTATTCATTTTAATGCTACAAGCCCCCAACACATTCAGACTGCTGATTCCCTAGCTTTCTTTTTTCCTTTCCTTAAGAATAATTTTTTTTTGTCCAGATGAGAAGCAAATGTGTGGAAAAGTTGGGTTGTTTCTCCAGACAGTATAATTGGTCGTTAAGTAGCTAGTGAAGTGTCTAGCCTACCATCTGCATACTGAGAAGGAATATATAAGCACATTTTTAGCACCTTTAATGAAACTTCTGTACCCGTGACACTCAGGGCTAGATGTATCTAATAAACTAGGGAAACAGCAAGCATGGATACTCTGTCCCTAAAAACTTGGATCCAGAACAAAATCCCCAACATATTTTCAGTGGCATTAGAATAAGAGAACCCAACTCTTTGAAAATACATCCACAAGGAGTGCAGTGTAAATAGAGTACTTCTCTTCCTTGGTTTCTCTTGCCCAGCACTAAATATATTCGTTCCCCAAATCTATCCCAAAAATAAAAATAAAAATAAAATAAATGTTGATTACTCTTTAATTATGAAATAAGGACAAAGTTTAGTTTTGACAATATGATGCTTCCAACCCCACCCCCACCCCCCACCAAAAAAAGCCTATGATTCTACCTGGAATAAATGAAGATTCTACTGAAAAGCTGTGCTAGACAGTAATATTTCCCAGACTGATGAAGAGAAAAGGAAACTAATATTTATCTAATACTCTATGTTTTAGGCACTGAGCTAGAAATTTCCTACAAAGCAGAGTTCAAGTAAGATGAATGAGACATATGACAAGCCAAAATGCTAATATATTTTTAGAAACTTGAAAGAGAGTATCATTTAACATAATGTTTTTTTCCCATGAGTTATTGATTATAAAACTAAAAAGAAATAGAAAGTGATTTGAAGTGGTTGCAGTATGAAAAACTGCTAGAGATGAGATAGCAGTTGATTTTCAATGCATTGAGGACTTATCTTCATCAGAATCAGAAATCTTGATGGGAAGCCAAGAATGAATATAAGATTGCATTTACAGAGCTGTAGCCTGTTGTCTCATCCAAATGGTTATATTGCTAACTATTAATTTTCAGCTTATGTCTGTGTAGGAAGTGGTGGGAAAAAATTAGTCCCATTTTATATAAAAAGAAGCAGATAGGAGCACCTGGCTGGCTCAGTCAGTAGACCATCTCTTGATCTCAAGGTTGTGAGTTCAAGCCCCACACTGGGCATGGAGCCGACTTATATAAAAAGAAGCAGAGATAAAAAGAGGCCAAATGATTTTTATTTAACTTTCCACAGAAGATCAGTAGCTGATAACCAAATTAAATCTGACTTAAAGGTACAAGAATTTATGCTTTGGGATGTTACCATTTTCAACCATGAAAATGAATTCTTACTAGACTATCTGTACGTCTTTAGTTCTCAATTACCAAGGATTAACTTGTTAAATGCACCCACTACTCACAATCCCTCCTTTTTTGCTTCTACCCGCAACGTAATCTTCAGAGAAATTTCAGACTTGACCTTTTGAAGTAATAGCACATTATCCAGCTGCAGTGGAATGAGTTAGCACTAAAGGCACCAAGTCACATAATGCCATCTAGAAAGCAGTCCACTCAGGTAATACAAATCATTCCTGAAACTGGTGTCCTTGTAACTATTAAAGAAGAAAAATCTAAGAGAGGAGAAAAAGAGAATCAAGGAAAGCAAAATCCATTTGTTTAAATTTTTGTAAACATTTATTCATGTTTTTGAGAGAGAGAGAGAGAGAGAGAGAAGGGGCATGAGTGGGGGAGGGGCAGAGAGAGAGAAAGAGAGAGAGAGAGAGAGAGAGAGAGAGAGAGAGAGAAACACAGAATCTGAAGCAAGCTCCAGGCTCTGAGCTGTCAGCAAAGAGCCAGACGTGGGGCTCAAACTCCTAAACTCTGAGATCATCACCTGGGCCAAAGTCAGACACCTAACCGACTGAGCCACCCAGGCGCCCCCAAATCCATTTTTAAAATTTAAATAAGTTCTTCTGAAGTTTTGTTAGTGTTTTCCTCATCGAGTATAACTAACTTATCTAGTCCTCTCAGATTTACTCAGAGGGCTCAATGATTTCAATATGAATTTCATATAAGTAAGACTGGAAAAATAATGCATCAAATCCACATAAATACCACTAGAGAGCAATATCAGCTTTGGAGGTGGCACCAGTCTCTACAGGCAGTGGGAGAGTTTGAAGAGCACAAAGCTGAGAATCAGAAGATGTACATGCTGGCCTTGGCTCCACCCTCCTCTCATTACCTGGGGCCTTGGCAGTCACATGACTTTTCAGAGCCTCAATGTTCTTTCTTATCAGTAAAACGAATATATTTTTCCTAACTTCTTCACAAGGTCACTGTCAGTGTCTAATGACTGAAAAATGGACAAGCCTATGTATCTACAAGTGTGTCAGCTTAGCTGGACTGGAACTACATTTTCCAGAATTCCCTTCCCTGCATAGTTCTGGGTTAGTCTGAGCAGCAAGAGGCATTAGGCAAGATTTGAAACATGGAAACAAAACAGCAACCACCTTTGCTTTTTACACATAGAAGCTCAGTGTGGGAATGAGACACTGTTGCATCTCACACTCAGCACTAGTTCCCTGCAGGCTCCCTTGGGCAATGCAAGGCAGTGATGAGGCCACCAGCTGCCACAGCTTCTGCTGGCTCCTTCGGCTTCTCTGACTCCTGGGCCAGGAGCTTGGTAAGCTTCATGATAGAGCCCCAACTTCACTTTCAAGGCACCCTGCCATCTAGGCCTAGAGACAGGGAGACACTGATGAGTTCCAGTTCATCCCTGGGGGTTACAGTTCATCTGTTCCTTGTTCCCCCCCTGCACATCATCTTCCCTTCCCAAATGACTATCCTGGTTGCTGATTCCAGGATGTAGCTTTAGATACAGAAGAAATAGCCTCCAAGGACTGTTTGGCTCCTGTAACTGCATAAGGTGAAATATCTGTAATATATCCCTTACTATATGAATAGAAGTAGATAGATGATAGGTATAGATGTATAGGTAGATAGGGATAGGAATGGATAGGGATAGGGATAGGGATAGGGATAGGGATAGGGATAGGGATAGGGATAGAGATAGATGGATATAGAGACACATGTGTGTGTGTCCTATTGATTCTGCTTCTCTAGTGGAACACTGACTGATTCAACATACTATTCTTAAAAACATGGGCTCTTTAACTCAATATTCCCAACATAGCAAGTGCTTCAACAAATTATGATATTAAAAGTATTTATTTGGCAAACTTCCAAGATTAAACAAAAATAAGGTATTTTTTTTAATGCAGTGATCACCAAAACAAAATATCAAGTATCTAATGTATGGTGTTTCTTGATTAAATATTAAGAAGAATTGCTGTCTAGAAATATTTTCTGATACAATTAGACCAATATATATGTAAGATTTCTGCATGTCTGGACCCTTGACATGAACTTACAACTAAACTTTATAAAATTTAAATTTGAAACATTTTCATTCACTGTTATTTTCATTTTTATATTATTTATTTATTTATTAGAGGATTACTCTATTTATTAACACCACTTCTCCTTCACCTGATAATTTCCATTGAACATGCTAAAGATATATATGTTAAATATTTTATTGCCACTCAAAACTATTAGCAGTATCACCTTTTTAAAATTATTTTTTAATTTTATTTCTTTTAATTTACCTCCAAATTAGTTAGCATATAGTGCAACAATGATTTCAGCAGTAGATTCCTTGGTGTCCCTTACCCATTTAGCCCATCCCCCCTCCCACAACCCCTCCAGTAACCCTGTTTGTTCTCCATATTTATGAGTCTCTTATGTTTTGTCCTGCTCCCTTTTTATATTATTTTTGTTTCCCTTCCCTTATGTTCATCTGTTTTGTCTCTTAAAGTCCTCATATATCTAATCTATCTATCTATCTAATCTAATCTATCTATCTCAAATCCATATATCTATCTCAAATATCAATTACATGATATTTGTCTTTCTCTGACAGACTAATTTCACTTAGCATAATACCCTCCAGTTCCATCCACGTCGTTGCAAATGGCAAGATTTCATTCTTTTTGATTGCTGAGTAATACTACATTGTATATATATACCACATTTTCTCTATCCATTCATCCATCGATGGACATTTGGGCTCTTTCCATATTTTGGCCATTGTTGATAGTGCTGCTATAAACATTGTGGTGCATGTGCCCCTTTGAAACAGCACACCTATAACCCTTGGATAAATACCTAGTAGTGCAATTGCTGGGTCATAGGGTAGTTCTATTTTTAGTTTTTTGAGGAGCCTCCATACTGTTTTCCAGAGTAGCTGCACCAGCTTGCATTCCCACCAACAGTTCAAAAGAGATCCTCTTTCTCTGCATCCTCACCAACATCTGTTGTTGCCTGAATTGTTAATGTTAGCCATTCTGACAGGTATAAGGTGGTATCTCATTGTGGTTTTGATTTGTATTTCCCTGATGATGAGTGATGTTGAGCATTTTTTCATGTGTCGGTTGGCCATCTGGATTCTTCCTTGGAGAAGTGTCTATTCATGTCTTTTGCCCATTTCTTCACTGGATTACTTGTTTTTTGGGTGCTGAGTTTGATAAGTTCTTTATAGATTTTGGATACTAACCCTTTATCTGATAGTTTGCAAATATCTTCTCTCATTCTGTCGGTTGCCTTTTAGTTTTGCTGATTGTTTCCTTCACTGTGCAGAAGCTTTTGATTTTGAGAGGTCCCAGTAGTTCATTTTTGCTTTTGTTTCCCTTGCCTCTGGAGACATGTTGAGTAAGAAGTTGCTGCGGCCAAGGTCAGAGAGGTTTTTGCCTGCTTTCTCCTTGAGGATTTTGATGGCTTCCTGTCTTACATTGAGGTCTTTCATCCATTTTGAGTTCATTTTTGTGTCTGGTGTAAGAAAGTGGCCCAGGTTCATTCTTCTGCATGTCGCTGTCCAGTTTTCCCAGCACCACTTGCTCAAGAGACTGTCTTTATTCCATTGGATATTCTTTCCTGCTTTGTCAAAGATGAGTTGGTCATACATTTGTGGGTCCATTTCTAGGTTCTCTATTGTGTTCCATTGATCTGAGTGTCTGTTCTTGTGCCAGTACCATACTGTCTTGATGATTACAGATTTGTAGTATAGCTTGAAGACCGGGATTGTGATGCCTCCTACTTTGGTTTTCTTTTTCAAGATTGCTTTGGTTATTCAGCGTGTTTTCTGGTTCCAAACAAATTTTAGGATTATTTGTTATAGCTCTGTGAAAAATGCTGGTGTTATTTTGATAGGGATTGCATGGAATATGTAGATTGCTTTGGGTAGTATCGACATTTTAACAATATTTGTTCTTCCTATCCAGGAGCATGGAATATTTTTCCATTTTTTTTGTGTCTTCTTCAATTTCTTTCATCAGCTTTCTATAGTTCTCAGTGTATAGATTTTTCACCTCTTTGGTTAGATTTATTGCTAGGTATTTTATGGTTTTTGTGCAACTGTAAATGGGATCAATTCCTTGATTTCTCTTTCTGTTGCTTCATTGTTGGTGAATAGGAATGCAACCAATTTCTGTGCATTGATTTTATATCCTGCAACTTTGCTGAATTCATGAATCAGTTCTAGCAGTTTTTGGTGGAATCTTTTGGGTTTTCCATATACAGTATCATGTCACCTGCAAAGAGTGAAAGTTTGACCTTGTCCTGGCCGATAGGGATGCCTTTTATTTCTTTGTGTTGTCTGATTGCAGTGGCTAAGACTTCCAATACTATGTTGAATAACAGTGGCGAGAGTGGACATCCCTGTGTTGTTCCTGACCTAAGGGGGAAAGCTGTCAGTTTTTCCCCATTGAGGATGATATTAGCATTGGGTCGTTCATATATGGTTTTTATGATCTCGAGGTATGCTCCTTCTATCCCTACTTTCTTGAGGGTTTTTATCAAGAAAGGGATACCGTATTTTGTCAAATGCCTTTTCTGCATCTATTGAGAGGATCTTATGGTTCTTGTCCTTTCTTTTATTGATGTATCACATTTGTTGTTTTGCAGATATTGAACCAGTCCTGCAAACCAAGTATAAACCTCACTTGATCATCGTGAATATTTTTTTTAATGTGTTGTTGGATCCGGTTGGCTAATATCTTGTTGAGGATATTTGCATCCATGATCATCAGGGAAATTGGTCCATAGTTCTCCTTTTTAGTGTGGTCTCTGTCTGGTTTGGGAATCAAGGTAATGCTGGCTTCATAGAAAGAGTTTTGAAGTTTTCTTTCCATTTCTATTTTTTTGCAACAGCTTCAAGAGAATAGGTGTTAATTCTTTCTTAAATATTTGGTAGAATTCCCCTAGAAAGCCATCTGGCCCTGGACTCTTGTTTTTTGGCAGATTTTTTATTACTCTTTCGATTTCCTTACTGGTTATGGGTCTGTTCAAATTTTCTATTTCTTCCTGTTTCAGTTTTTGTAGTGTATATATGTTTCTAGGAATTTGTCCATTTCTTCCAGGTCGCCCATTATTGGCATATAATTGCTCATAATATTCTCTTATTATTGTTTTTATTTCTGCTGTGTTGGTTGTAATCTCTCCTCTTTCATTCTTGATTTTATTATTTTGGGTCCTTTCCTTCTTCTTTTTGACCATACTGGCTAGTGGTTTATCAATTTTGTTAATTCTTTCAAAGAACTAGCTTCTGGTTTCATCGATCTTTCCACTGTTTTGGTTTTGGTTTTGGTTTTGGTTTTGATAGCATTAATTTCTGCTCTAATCTTTATTGTTTCCTGTCTTCTGCTGGCTTGGGGTTTTATTTGCTGTTATTTGTTTATTTTTGAGAGAGAGAGAGCACAAGCAATGGAGGGGCAGAGAGAGGGCAGGGGGCGGTGGGGGAAGACACAGAATCTAAAGCAGGCTCCAGGCTCTGAGCTGTCAGCATGAAGCGGGATGCGGGGCTCAAACTCACAAACTGTGAGATGACCTGAGCCAAAGCTGGATGCTTAACCAACTGAGCCACCCAGGCACCCATTTGTTATTTTTAATGGCACAAACAGGAAGCTGTTTGCGCCCAGCTAGTGGTGATTATTTCAAACTATAAAGAAATATTTGTGATGGAACAAAAACTAGTAAACACACTTAGAATAGGTAATATTCTTATGTATAAATGGGATGTTTTCACCCTTCATTCTCAAAGATAATAAAATGTACACATTTACTGTTTTAAATGATTATTGCAAGGTTAAAATGATCTAAATAAGATTTTCATCAACCAAAATTTTTATTTCATTAACCAAAAGAAAACATATGCATATTTTTTTAAAGTAGAACTTTAAAAGCCTCAAAAATATTTCTGTCAATTATAACCATCATGTTATATATTATGAGTCAACAACAACAAAATAATTGCACTTGCATACCAAAGACTTAGAAAGCCAGGGAATTGGAACTAGACACAATTGTGGAGTAAGGCAGCCACTGGGACTCTGAGGTAGAGACAGTCCAAAGCACTTATAGTCAGGCAGTAGGAAACTGCATCTAGAATGTCTTTTAGTAGGAATTGGGGTCCCAGCCCTTAGAAGGAGGGGAGAAGAGGAAAAAACATACATAATGCAATTCCTGGACCAAGATTATGGGCCATTAAATAAGCAACTGAATTATTCATTCATCTGTTCCTCTAGATTTACTCTTTCTCTTGTTTCTCAGTCTATCCAGTCTGCTGGATCCATGTTTCTATCTACACCCATGGCTTAAACCACCAGCCATTTTGTCATGTTTCCTAAGTTTACATTCCAACCCAAAGTCTTCTCTATATGTCCACTACATATTACCTCATGGATGTATCAATAGCATCTCCAACTCAACATGTCCAGAACCTGTTCTGACCAGAACCTGTTCCTCTTTCCTATATTCCTTCATTCATCTAGTAATTCTGTTAAACATATACTGAATACCAAATATTTGCCAGGTTCAGGGGATTCCATAACAATTTAGATGTTCCCAGTCCACAAGAGATTTAAAGTCTAGTGCAAAAGTTCTCAGCAGAGCCACAGAATGAAATTGCCTGGAATCTTTAAAAAGTACCAAAGCATGGGTCTTACTCTCAGGTATTCTAATTTAATTGATTTTTATTGAACAGGAAACCACATTGTTATTATTTTAAAAGCCCTGTAAGTGATTCTAATTTAGGGTTGGAATACCATCATCCATGCAAAAAATGTGTAAATTACCTTAGAGCTTTTACTTTCTGCTATCTCCAATATCCAATTAGCTACTGGCTTTTGTGGAAATGCTAAAAGAACATTTTTTAAACTTCAGACCCCATTGTCATTGTTATTTCCACTGCCTTTGACCAGGCCACCCTAATTTCTCCAAAATTTTGGCAGTCATTTCCTAACTTATTTCCTTGCCACAGTTTTTCCCTCTCTAATCCATTCCCTAAATAATAGCAGGAGTGACTTTCCTAGAACACAATTCTCATCATACAGGAATCTAAACTATACTTGCATATATCAGCATATAAAATAAATATATAAATAATGTATAAATCCAAAATAAGAATATTAAATGAAAATAGCAAATCGTTTAAGAATATGTGCAGTCTAATCCCATTTTAAGATCAAGAGGCAAAACTAAATATATACATATATATTATATTCTTTTTAAATAAACTTATTATTAAAGAAAGGCTTATATAGAGAAAAGTACTCAAATTAAAACTATACAATCTGAAGAATTTTCACAAAGTGAACACGGCCAGCACACAGGCTAAGAAATGAAATATTATTAGCATCTCAGAAGTCTTTTCTTTTACCCCATGCCAATCAGTCATTCTTCTCTCTTCCTAGATGTAACCAACTATATAATTTCAAATATAGATTTCTCTGTTTTGAACATTATGTAAATAGAATCATATGGTATATATTCTTTTATATCTCTCTTCTTTTCAACAACATTACATTTGTGAAATTCATTCATGATATAGTATGTAGCAGTGGTTTTCTCTTTTTAATTACTATATAGTATTCCCTGTAATAATATTCTAATTTATTTATCCATTCTACTACCAATGGCCATTTCGAGCTCTCCTGCTTTGGGCTATAACTAATAATACTACTCTAAACATTCTTGAACATGCATTTTAGGGCACTGAGGCATGCATTTTTGGGGGGATATTTCTAGAAGTCGAATCACTGTATGCAAATATTGGTTTTATTAGAAACAAATAGTTCTCCAAACTGGTTGCACCAGTTTATGCTCTCAGCAAGAGTATATATAGAAGTTCCAGGGGTGCCTGCGTGGCTCAGTCAGTTGAGTGTCCAACTCTTGATTTAGGCTTAGGGCATGATCTTACAGTTCGTGAGATTGAGCCCTAGGTTAGGCTCTGTACTGACAGAGCGAAGCCTGCCTGGGATTCTCTCTCCCCCTTTCCTTACCCCTCCCCTGCTCATGGGTGCACTCTCTCTCTCTCTTTCAAAAATAAATATATAAACATTAAAAAAAAGTTCCAGTTGCTTGATATCCTCATTGACAATCATTATTTTTAGTCTTTAATTTTAGCCTTTCAGAAGGTTGACCAGTGCTAGCCCATTTCATTGACAACTAATGAAAATGGACACTTTTTCAAATGCTTGCTAACTGTATGGGTATACTCTTTGTGGAGTGTCAGCTAACCATGTCCTTCAAATTGCCCTTATTTAAAATCAATTGACCACATATGTTTCATTTTCTGGATTCTATTCTCTTCTGTTAATTTATATGTACATTTTTTAGTTATCCCACACTATTTTGATTACCATAGCTTTTTAGTAAGTCTTGAAATATGATAATGGGAGTCTTCTGTGTCTGTTGTCTTTTTTTCAAAATCACATTGAGTATTGTACTTTCTTTGCCTTTCCCTACAAATTTTAGAATCAATTTGTTGATTTCTAAAAATAAATAAATAAATAAATAAATAAATAAATAAATAAAATAATAAATCCTGCTGGCATTGCAGAATTATTCACAATAGCCAAAAAATGGAAACCACCTAAATGTCTGACAACAGATAAGTTGATAAAGATGTAATACACACACACATACACACCACAGACACACATACGCATACACATACACACAGGATGCAATATTATTCAGCCAGGAGGAAGAAGGAAATCGTGCCATTTGCTACAACATGGATGGACCTTGAGGGCAATATGCTAAGTGAGATAAGTCAGACAAAGAAAGACAAATACTGTATGATACCATTTATATTAAAATCTAAAAATGCCTAAGTTGTAAAAACAGAAAATAGAATGCTGGTTCTGCATGGTGGGGAACTGGAGAAATGTCATTTAAGAATACTTATAACGAGTAAATAAATAAGTTACAGACATCTAATGCATAGCATAGTGATTATAAGCAACAATACTATATTATGAAGTCACTAAAAAACTGGATCCTAATTGTTCCCATCACGAAAAAGAAATTAAAATTATGTGACATGATAGAGGTGTTAGCTAAAGCCATGGTAGCAAAAAATGTTTTCATCTACCAAAATACGTAGGAAACAGCTTTGAAAATTATAAGATAAATTACAAGTTTTTAAAAACTTTTTTAATGTTTACTCTTGAGAGAGAGAGAAAGAGAGAGAGTATAAGCAGGGGAGGGGCAGAGAGAGAGGGAGACACAGAATCCAAAGCAGGCTCCAGGCGCCAAGCTATCAGCACAGAGCCCACCGAAACATTTTAACCCATGGGCAGTGAGATCATGACCTGAACCAAAGTCAGACGCTTAACCAACTGTGCCACCCAAATAACAATGTTGATATTCCAACAATATTCCAATCTATGAACATGATATATCTCTTAAGTCTTTAATTTCTCTCATCAGTGTTTTTTTTTAGTTTTGCATACAGATATTTCACATATTTTGTTAGATTTACACCTAAATACTTCATCTTGTTGGTGCTATTGTAACTGATACTTTTTAATTTCAGTTTTTAATTATTTATAGATAATTTGTGACAATATGATTGAGTTTTGCATAGTGACATTGTATCTCACAGCCTTGTTAAGTTCACTTATTCTACTGTCTTATTTTTCAGATTATTTGGGAATTTTTTATACAGGAAATCATACTAGGACAGTTTTATTTCTTCCTTTATAATCTGCGTGACTTTTATTCTTTTTCTTGCCTATTGTCAGGACCTACAATACAATATTGCATAGGAGTGCGAAGAGTGGACATCCTTGCCTTGTTACACATTTAACATTCATAAAGGTTTTCAAGAAAATATCCTGGTCATGATTTTAAAAAACTAAATGAATGTTAGTGGAGGTGGCTCCACCTTGTAGAGTGAAAAGAGACTGGATTTTGGAGTCAGCTACTACGTTGTATTTAAAAGCTGGCTTCTCCCACTTACCAGATTCCTAGTCTTAGTTTGCTCATCAGTAAAATACAGGAATTAATACTTATGTCATGAGTCAGGTTGTCATGAAACTTGAAAGAGATAATGTATGAAAAGAAACTAAGACAGTGTCCAGCACCTAAGAACACCCGAGATGTGTTCATATAGTCAGTCCCATTTCTACCACTTACTTTGTGACTTTGTAACTGATCTGTGCCTTGCTTCTCCTCTTTTAAAATGAATGTAATTTATAATACCCACTCCATAGGGTTGTTTGGGGAGTTAATTAAATTAGCAATTTAAACAGAATATTTAGAAGAGAGCTAGCACATATTGTAACCAAACCAATATGAGTTCCCTCCTTGGTGAGTCAGAAAGTACACCAGGTTGAGTTGTCAAACAAAGAAAACTTTTATTTGCAACAAATAAGGAGATTACAGGGAATGGCTTCCAAAGCCAGGACTCCCAAGCAAGGGTGGATGGGTTCATTTTTAGATAGGGAGGATGAATATTTAGATAGGGAGGTTTTACCATCATATGTAGAAGTGGGCATAAGGTCATACATGCTCTTAAGGAAACATGTCTATACATACATTGTATGTTATGTAAATGAGGCTTGTACTCCTCCTTGGATAGAGATTTTAGTATTAAAATAAGATACAGCTAGTTGTTGGTCATTCTAGAGGTCACTCCATGGTCCATCTGCACAAGTGTGAGTCAGTGATTAAGCTCAAACTGGTCTGGGTAGTCTGGGCTGGCTGGAGGTCGTTAGAGGAGGCTCTATTGCTCAAGGGCCAATTTTGCTTTCTGTCTGCCTGAGTTAAGAGATGAGCTGGAAAGAAGAGCTTAAGGAAAAATGTGGGACAGAGGTCGATGAGTACAAGCAGGAGGGCAGTAAAGGCCAGGTCTTGGAGTCTAGCTGGTGACAATATAAGGTACTATATAAATGCTAACTGCTATCATCATCATCATTGTGACCACCATTGTTATTAGCATTATTATTATAATGCTAGTTTACTTAAGTATTGGTTATTTATTGTTATGTAAGAAGCCACTTCAAAAATGTGTGGCTGGAAACAACAAAAAGCATTTATATGCTCATGATTCTACACTGGGGCAAGGCTCTGCTTCCCATGTTGTCTGCTGGAGTGGCTCAGATGGGCAGGAGAGCCCACAATGGCTTCATGGCCATGTCTCCTGGTAGGCTCTCCACTACGGTGGCTGGAATGGCAAGGGCAAGGCTGAGCTCCTCTTTGTAATCTCATATCATCCAGGGCTTTTTTTTGACATGGCTTCCCTCTTTAAGAGGATAGGCAGACTTCATTAAATGGTTGTTCTGCTCTCCAAGAGGGTAAAAACAAAAGCTGCAATGTTTCTTAAGGCCTAGGCCTAGAAATCCCAGGATGTCATTTCTGCCACATCTGTTATTCAAAGGGAGTCACTAAATCCAGGCAGATTTAAGGGAAAGAAAATAAATTCCATGTCTTGATGGAAGAGGGCAAAACCACATTTTGAAAAAATTGTTAACAATGTTTATTTCTGGATGGTGAGATTATGACCAATTTGTGTCTCCTTTATATTTTTCTTTGTTTAAAAAATATAATTTATTGTCAAGTTAGCTAACATACAATGTATACAGTGTGCTCTTGGCTTTGGGAGTAGATTCCCATGATTCATCACTTACATACAACACCCAGTGCTCATCCCAACAAGTGCCCTCCTCAGTGCCCATCACCCATTTTCCTTTAAATTTGCATGCAGGACAGAGGAAACACTCCCTTGGAAATAGTTTCAGGTAACTATGCACAGAACCATCTTAACGTTGTACAAGAAAATCTGGAAAATACCTTCTAAATCAGCTACTGACTCAACTAGTTAGTTATGTGGCAGTATCTGAGCAAAGGCCTCCCTGTGTGCTACAGCAGGGTCCAGGTGGGCTGGCTGCATCTTGGCAAGAGTAGCTCTGGATGTGGACTTTGAGAATCGTTTCATAATGAACACAATTGCAGCCTCATTTATTTTTTTTTTTAAGTTTATTATTTATTTAGAGAGAGAGAGAGAGATAGAGAGCGAGCCCGCACATGTTCAAGTCTGAGGGAGGGGCAGAGAGATAGGGAGAGAGACAACTCCAAGCAGGCTCTGTGTTGTCAGTGCAGAGCCCGATGCGGGGCTCGATCTCACAACCATAAGATCATGACCTGAGCCGAAATCAAGAGTGGGATGCTTAACTGATGGAGCCACCCAGGGTCCCCCAGCTTCATTTAGTTAGTAGCAATCAAAGCTAACGTACAGCATCTGCTTATTGGCTATCTTTGATAGCTAGGAGTAAAGGACTCACACCTGGAGAGAAGCAGCCCTAATATGTGCAGGCAGGTTACTTATGGAAGGAGACTGCCCATTAGAGGAAGATGCTGGAAAAGGAAGCACAGGCTTGGTAAAATATATTCAAATGCAGCTGTGGTCTCTCTGTATGGTTGTTTATTGTTTATATTTAAAGTACATTGTATTTAGAGACTATCTGTATTTGCTGAGGCCTCTTGATTTATTACACCCAGCAATTTGACTACTAAAGTAATCATTTCAGGTCTATCTGTAGGTTTTACTTTGTTTTTTTTTAAATTTTTCTTTAACGTTTATTTATTTTTGAGATAGAGAGAGACAGAGCATGAACGGGGGAGGGTCAGAGAGAGGGAGACACAGAATCTGAAACAGGCTCCAGGCTCTGAGCTGTCAGCACAGAGCCCGACGCAGGGCTCGAACTCACGGACCGTGAGATCATGACCTGAGCTGAAGCTTAACCCACTGAGCCACCCAGGCGCTGGTTTTACTTTGATACGCAAAATTTAGCATCTGTTCCCAGGCTCAAAATGTAATTCCTACTGAGCTGCTAAAATAAGGTTTCTACCTGCCCAATTAAAAAATTAAATGATTTTTTTAAGTGCTGCTTTTCTGTAAAGTCCAGAAAGGTCTTGACAACAATCAGAATCACAGTTTTGTTTGTTTTTACCATGGCAATGTTAATTAATCCATGAGGGTTAGGCTTCCTATGGTTGTCACCCATTCTATCCAGCACCCTCCTTGAGGCCAGAGTCAGTATTTTACAAAATAACCCTCTTCCCTCCCTTCCTAATAAATACAACTTCCAAAGTGTTAGCAATGTCAGGGGATAGATTTATTTAACGCACCTCAAAATCTCTCTCCTTAGGTCTCTAATCTCTTCTCTGCAAAAGTTCTTCCCCTACTACCAGAACCCTCATGTCTCCCCTCTGCCTTCCCCTGCAGCCCTCCTTGAGTCCACCCCTATTCTCATATGCAGTCCTCCACTTGGATTCTCCATTCAACAGAACAAAGCTTTCTGCGGCCGACCTGCCTCATCCCTTTGCTCCAAGGAAAGCAGTTCCGGAATTATCAATGTTAATGGGGCAGGTGTGGTAAGAGAAGGTTCTTGCACTTCTATCCACAAAATTTATCAAAGATGTCACCGAATAAAGAGGGCCTTTTGGAAGTAGAGGGGGAGAAGTGGGGTAGGGAATGATAAGAAGCAGGGAGAGATTCTGCTTGTAAGAAAATGAAGAGCAACACCTGCCATAGAAAAAAGGTAACTGCCTTATCTATCCTCTCTTTTTCTGTTTTGCTTATCAGATAGACTCCTTGCCTCTCAGATTATTACATGGAAAAAAATGTACCACCTCCTGGTCAAAAGGAACCGATCAAGAAGCTTGATTTAAACATATCACCATCCTACCATAAATCCATCACTAAGCCAGGGACAGGAGGGTGAGGCAGAACTTTTTCTCCTCCTGAAAGCGATCAACTTTCTGGAGATGCCCACATATGTAATTCCTAGAAGACAGATATGACAGGGAAGATCAAACCCTAACATGTGATTTGAAGATCAGAGTTATAGAAATACGGAGAAGGGAGTGGTCAGAATTTATTGGGACAATCAGGAAAGATTTCAAAATCAGTCTATGCAGGAGTGGTGACATCATGACCAAGACTGAAAATAATTTTTCTGGGCACCTGGGTGGCTCAATCAGTTAAATGTCTGACCAGCTCAGGTCACGATCTCACAGTTTGTGAGTTCGAGCCCTGCATCAGGCTCTGTGCTGACAGCTCAGAGCCTGGAGCCTGCTTCAGATTCTGTGTCTCCCTCTCTTTCTGTCCTTCCCCTGCTCACACTCTGTCTCTCTTTCTCAAAATTAAAGAAACATTAAAAAATTTTTTAAAAAAGACAAGATATTTTTGCTGAGTATAGACTTTGGGGTTTACAGGGTTTTGTTTTTGTTCAGTATTTTAAAGATATTAATTCATTGTCTTCTGGCTTGCAGAGTTTCTGAAGGAAGTCTGCTGTGTTTTTCATTGTTCCTCTATATATAATGTGTTTCTCTGTTTTTTGTTTTTAATTTCTAGCTATTTTCAAGAGTTTTTCTTTGGTTGTTCCATGTTTGCATATGATGCGTCAAAGTGATTCTTTTTTATATTCAGCCAGAGTGTGCTTGTCTAATATTCTTGGATCTGCGATTTGACATATTTCATTATTCTTAGAGAAATATCAACCATTATATCTTTGTCTATTATTGTGCCCATTCTCTCTCTCTTTTCACCTTTGGAGAGTCCAATTACACCTATTTTAGACTGTTTGATATTACCCTAAGCTCTTAGATGGTCTGTTTTTATTTATTTCATTTTTTTTTTAATTTCAGTTTGAGTAATTTCGTTAAATTTATTAATTTCAATCTCAGCCATATGGAAGCTACTGACCGATAGGCCTGCTGAAGGCATTATTCATCTCCATATTGTTTATTTCTACCTTTCCATTTGACTCTTTCTTATACTTTCTATCTCTTTGCTAAAATTCCTGATCGCTATAGCATGTTTCTACCTTGTCCATATTTGAGCATTTAATAAGTTACTCATACTTATTTTAAAATCTCTGCTAATTCCAATATTTGGATCATCTCTGAGTCTAGAATTTTTTGTCTCTTAAGAGTGGGCTTTCGCTCTCTCTCTCTCTCTCTCTCTATGTATTTTATAATTTTGTGATTTTTCAGACATAGTATGTCTAGTCGTATATAAATATTGATGCCTAAAAACTTAAGTAAGTTTAGTTAAGGGCTGGATTTGTTTTATACTGTTACTATGGCTACCTTCAGTATACCACCAGCTTCAAATTCCTCTGGCATTAGCTTTTACTTTTATTAACAGAATTGGGTTACTTACCATTTCTAAGCCAATTATTGGCAAGGAAAACAGAATTACTGCAACTGGTTTAGACTAACAAATGGGAGTCATTTTTTGAGTATGTGGTTATGATCAGCTCTCCAGAAGTATTTAGCTATCCAGTTTCTGAAGAAAATCAGGGTCCTTTTGTAAAAAAATGGGACACAATTGTTGGGCAGATGGTCAACTTTTAGGTTAATGCCCAGACTAAAGTGGTGAGTTTTGTAATTCACCTTAACCCTGTGTTTACAGTTTCACCTTAGGCCTTGAGAACTTGCCACTCTGGTGATGAAGGGAAATATAGGGAGCTAAACCTAAGCTAACAAGACTTTCTCCAGAATCCAGGTGCATTTGTATCTCTTGCTTTCTTACCACATGCTATCCTCTAATACTGTGGTCCAGCTCTATCCCTGAGTCTATATTGATGTCAGACATTCTCCTACTCTGTATTGAACTGGGTGATGGTAGTTATGCTTTCTCTAGAATAGCAGCCCTTAAACTCTAGTGAGGCATCCGTGCAAACATTCTCTTCTCTTCCTGGCATCTACTCAAAAATAAAAACTGATGATCATTATTAATTCTTTACCAGAACCTCTCTTACATAAAACATTCCCCCAAACCTCACAACAGTAATTGAGATAGCTCAGACTCAACCACCCACATTAGTTATGCTACAACTTCCTGCCTCTAATTTGCTGTATCTTCACCATCCAAGTGATGCCATCCCCTTCCTTTTTGGTCCTGCTCTCTAAGATTTTTCCAACATGTACCCAGTAACTACCTGATGTCCATGGTTATCCTTTTGGAGAATCTTCCTTAAAGTTCCCCCCAAATTATTCCCTCCTTGATTCTAAAGTTCCTATTTTCTGAGTGCCCTGGCTTTAAGCTAATAGTTATGAGGGAATCTGTTCTTACCAACTCCCTCTAGGGTGTAAATTATTGACAACAATCTACTAAGAGGGTCAAATATGAATCAGGCATCAAAAAATTTCTTCTTAAAAAATTTATGAAAGTCTGCATTAGGTATTATTCCACTACAAAAGTTTGTGAGATGATATCAAATCCTACTGTACACAGGTAAAATGCAGTTATCATCTTCTTCATGTTTTAAAGTCTAAAATCATTTTGAATTGGTAGTGATTAATAAAAATGTGTGTTGTTATCATAGTTGTCTTGATTTATATCAAGCTTACCTTAGCTTAAAATGGAAGATTTGAAAGAAAATCCAATGAGGCCTAGACTTCTGTTGATTTATTTCCATTGCTGTATGTGTCTTGCAATTGTCCAAATGCTCTGTGGCTTTGGGATAGCAGCAAAGGAAAACTGAAGCTACACCTACATCAAGTAACATTATGCATTCCATAAAATACTCAGAGTTTTTGTTATTTCTTCTAATATTTTGTGTTGTATCATGGAGAAACTGGCTGTTGCACAATTTCCATTCAGCATGAATCTAGATGAAACTTTGCTATTCATCTATGAGGATAGTGTCCAGTTTTCAATTATTATTTTTACATCGATACCATCAAAGGAAATTTTTCAATTTTCAAAATTTCAAAGGTTATCAGTGTCTTTGAAAAGGTGGGAGTTAAAAAAAAAAAAAAAAACCTCTTTGCCAGGAAACAAGAAATACCTCACTGCCCAAATGCTTGTGTTCCAAATTTTTGGCAACTGGTCACTCTTTATATCATCATGTCTTATAGGTTTTTGCCTGTCTTTATTGCATGAATGACTCACTTCTAAACTATTCTCTTCTCACAACCTCCTAAGCAACCATGTATGTCCAAGAAAATACTCTCTCATACTACAATGTTCTCCAGCTGTTCTTGATTCCATTCTTGTTCTCAACACAGCAGAGAGGTCTTTAAATATCTTTAAAAATGTAATATAAGATCATTTCCTATTTAAAACTCTTCAATGGCTTCCATTATCCTTAGAATAAAATACAAACTTCTCTCAAAGCCATAAATGATCTGGCCTCAGCTCATATCATTCTTCCCTTTTCCACCATGCTCCAACTACCCTGGCCTTCTCTATGTTCCTTGAGCACATCAATCTGATTCTTACTTCAGGGACATTGCACCCAGAATTCTATTTATCCTGGCTTTCACATGGCAAGATGGGGTGTTTGGGGGGTGTATGGGGTTTGTTTTTGTCATTTATATCTCAGCTTAAATACTACCTTCCTTGACCATTCATTCATCTAATCCAATCTAAACTAGCCATCCATATAAACTGGTTAAACTTTTATAATTCTCTGTGTAGCACTTTTCACCACCATCTGATATTTTCTTCTCTTTGTTCATTTGTTTTTTATTTGTGTACCTCCACTCACAAGAATGTAAGCTCTGTGAGAACTGGTCTATCTTGTTATTGTTATATCCTGATTCCACAGGGCAATATATCTTACACATTGTACAGGCTCAATAAATATTTGTGCAATGATTGAACTGATAAATTAGTGTCAATTGTGCATTGATATGGCCCTAGCTATCTTATCGCATCATGTCTCTCCAATCCCTTGGCCTAAGAGGCCATGGCCTACTCTCTTGGCCCAAAGCATTAATTTACCCTTTTTCTCAGGGGAATCCTATTTACCCTTCACTTGAACAAATAAATACATGAAGTTCATTTATCCTTACTTGGAGGTTTTTGGTGGGTTTTGGTGGTGGGACGGAACAGCATAAAAATAATCTTTTGAATCATAGCCCTTAAGTCTATATAATCAATTGTTATGAGCACTAAATGGAAGTTTGTCAGTAAGTATCTGGCACCTGATGGAAAGATACTCCATAAATATTACCTCACTTTTCTCTTTCCTTCTCCACTGGCCCAGGGCTGGCCCTAGAGAGCACAGCATGTGTCTTATTACTGCCAACAAATTTTTGTTGGGACTGCTCACACATGATTCTATTGGAAATTTGATTTGAAGGTAGTATAATAATTGGGAGAACTAATTCCACTTCCATGTCATTAGCTTCCTCATGTGTGTTTGATGAGGACATTTCATCTCTGTGTTGCAATTTATAAGGCAGTTATGTCAACATCATGAAGATAAATAAAATAAAATTTCTAGAACTGTACTTCTCCCTTTCCTGGTTTTAGTTCATACTGCTCTCCATTGGAAAAGCCCTTTTCCTCCAACTTCGTCTGATAAAGCATCATCTCATCCATCCTTCGATATCATCTCCAACTGCCTGCCCCCAGCACAGGAGTACATGTATGTACATCTAAATGCCTGTGCACGTGCACACACACACACACACAAAATCCATGGAGTTTTTCCCCCAGCACTTTATTTATCTTCCTCGACACTTCTAATATCATCTATGTAACTTCTTCCCACCAGACTATGAGTTGTTAAATAAGTAAAGATACTTATTCTTTTGCAACCCCATTGCATGTGTGCATTGAACACAGTAACAAAAAAAAAATGAATTGACTGTGGTATCCATCTCTGTGGAAAACTGGAAATTTACAAATACAGTTTATCTTTCATGCCCTCAAAAATGTGTAGAGAGAGTTTTATACCAGAATGATGTAAAGTAGTTATCCTGAATATCAATAAGAAAAATGGTAATAGAGGCACCTGGGTGGCTCAGTCGGTTAGGCGTCCGACTTCAGCTCAGGTCATGATCTCATAGTTCATGGGTTTGACTCCTGCATCAGGCTTTGCATTGACAGCTCAGAGCCTGGAGCCTGCTTCAGATTCTGTGTCTTCTTCTCTCTCTGCCCCTCCCCCACTCACGCTTTGTCTCACTCTGTTTCTCAAAAATAAATAAATGTAAACAAAAAAATTTAAAAAAAAGAAAAATGGTAATAATCAAGAATTTGCTCACCACTTATATACATATATATTCAGAGGAAGCAGCAGGTTGGCTACCTCTGAGAATCATCTCAAGGACTAGTCTGAGAAGCAACACTCCCTACCTCTTCTGTTGGGATTATCCAGATTTGCCAGAGTGTCAACATTTTAAAAGCCCACCCAAATATTCCTTCGGGCAGAGCAATAATTCTAAGATACTGTGGGAGGACACTCTTTGGGTTCCACATTTTGGGCACTGTCAAAAAAATGATATTTTGAGTAGTACTATTTCTCAGCAAAAGCCTAACTCTAGTCTTCTGGAATCTACTAATTGGGAACAACTCCAAGTAGTAGCAATATGTGTTTCTGCAAAAAGGCTGGAGACTTAGCATATTAAAGACCAAGTGGCAAATTAAAGCCAGGTACTGAATTGCACCAAAAAATTGAATGAGCCTCAGATATCTGGACAAGTCATTATATGAAAAGGGAAACAACCAACAGAGAGTATCTAAAGTAAAGAATGAAGCTAAATGCTGGCTAAGCCTGTCACAATGAGTGTAGATGCTGGTTTATAAAGTGTCATTTATTTATAAGGTAAAAACTAATATTGATATTTGGATGATGATCTAAATTCTGAACTATATGGATGACCCCTCAAAACCCTTGAAAATTTCCACACTCTGAAAAAGTTATTTTGGAAAAAAAAAGGCGACCAGTAGAGTACACAGAACTGAACACTATTTTCTAATTTAATTTTGATCTCCAATATCTTGAAATCACTGTCTCAGTGACTTGTGGGAAAGATAATCTATAGCTTAATGTGAACATAGAGAGGGATTTTGGGTTGATTCAAAATATTCTCTAACCATTTCCATCAGATGTATTCACAGAGTCAGCCTTTTATGGACACCTGGAATTCCCTCCCCTTTGACCTTGTTTCCCTCTGATTTTTCACAACTCAAACTTCCATACAGAGTTTCTACTCCATAGTGCCCTTAATTTTTATATTCCAGAAGACCCATTTCCTGGTATGATCCTGGCTGGGGAGATATATTCCTGACTTTATCCTGGAAAAGAATGTGGATCCTCATATTCTTCAAAGCAGAATACCAACAAGAGAAGCCAACCTCTCTCTGGCTAATGTTTATTGCCTTTCTTAAAGAAATTCAGATATGTGAGTAACTAGCACATTGACAACTATCAGGAGTATGATTGGATTGATGGAAGGAGCAGACACACAGCCTTGGATAAATCATACAAAGTGCACTTACAAAAGGAGAGAGAAAGAAGTCAGTATGTAGTTCTGGAAGCTAATATCTAAGGGAGAGAGTGCCACATCAGACCTTGTGGAAGCCCAACTGTCTTCCTTCAAGGCCAAAGATATGTACAACAAAACATGAACATATAAGGCTGGAACAGTTCTTCATGTAATATAGTCTGGATATTTGCAAAAAACAACCCCACATGAACCAGGTACACATTATCAGTCTTGGGGTTGTACAGTGAGCCACATGAACACAGAGCTTCAGACATGCACCTGGTCCTCATTGATCCTCTTCAGGCTTTCCACGTCCATACAGCCTGATTCACATACTTCCCTGAGGTTAGAACTTCAGACCTAGAACAAAGGTTTGTTGCCCAAATGTCTGCAGGTGCCAAGGTCACAGTCATTTTAGGAACTACCAGGCAAATCCTGCAATGTGTTATGCTAAAAGAATCCCCCTTCCCACCAATAAAGGTAAGAAAAGAGAAGAATGAAGGAGAGGAAGAAGAGACCCCACACTGTTTGGAGAGTATTGCATATTTTCTCATTAGTCTCTGTCATTTTGACCTACATATGCCTAAATATTAAAACTAGTTTTTTAAAAAGTGAAATAAAGTGTGGTGTCATAGGAGTCCTTTAAGGACCAGCATCATGGTTCCATCACCTCTCTGTAGGCATGGTGTAACAGAACTAATGAGAAAAATTAGCCCTACCTAACTGGTTACCTACTCTCCTAAAAAACACAGAATGGAATTATTAATCTCTGAATGCTAAAAACTTTTATCAGCAGCCTCAATGAGAGACACTTTGGGAATGACTGAGGCCCATGACTTCACGTTTCAGAAGGACTGCTGTCTTGATCCAGAACTCTGGCCAATTGTTACTGAATGTATGACAGGAGCAGGACCTATTCCTAGGCACTGACTTCTCCTTTTCTTCATCTTCTACCTTCCTACTACCTAATATACTTACATATGCCAGTCCCCACTAATTTTCTTTTCTCTCTCTCTCTCTCTTTTTTTCTTTTTGGCTTCTTTCAATTTATTTGAAAAATAGGGTTAATACAACCATAGAACCTTAGGTCACCACTCTTATTTCTTCCACACTGTTTTCATTATATTTCTCAAAAAGCAAAAATGTTTCCCTTAAAAACAACACTTCATTTTGATAAAAATCCTGGATACATGTGAAAAGAGTCCTTATTCACTTGAATCTCAGGATTATGGGATTTACTCTGTGTGATTATTTTGTACAATGCCTCCAGTCACACATTAATCTTTACATGATCAACTAAAGGCTTAGAAGAAATATATCTTTACATCTTAATAATCTTCCTTTTTGAACCCTTGTCTATGTACACATAGCAGGTGCACACTAACAAACATATGTTCCCATATTTGGAGAGCAGATACCCTCTGATCTACACAAAATAATATCACAAACCCTATTTTAAGAATCCTGGTTCCTCTGAGTCTTGGTTTAACTGATTATGGGTTTGTCTCAATAAAGTTTTAGAGCACTGGCCTTTCAAGGGGCTTAGGAAAAGAAATCTGATTAATTTGGAACACTGGCCACAGTCTACAAGCATTTTTCTTATTTTGGGAACCATTCTACTCTTCTTCATAGAGAAGAAGCCCACATACATGTTTCTGCTGTAAAGCAACCTAAGAAGCCTCCCCCTACTGCTTAAAATCTGAAAACTCGGATTTATAATATAAGAATTTTGCTCGTTGTTTAAAAATAAAAAGAAGTCTACTCCTGAATAATTATTACACTGCTGTATGTTAACTAACTTGGATATAAATACTCTTAAAATAAATAAATAAATAAATAAATAAATAAATAAATAAATAAATAAATAAATAAAAATACCAGTGATTCTGTAAAAGTTTTCCACCTCTGGAAAATTTTCATTGAGAAATAAAAGATCATCTCCTCCAGTCATCCCCACTTTACTACACCTAAAACCCCAACATTGCTGGACTGAACACAAAGTCGGAGACTGATATTGGTGAAGACTGAAGACAGAAATTGGTAATTCATGCCAGAAGGAAAAGCAAAGCCCTGCAGAATTTTAAGAAGTCAGTCTTGGGTTATCTGTAAGATGGATATACAGCTGAACATAAGAGAGAGAGAGAGACAGAGAGACAGAGAGAGACTTGAAGTTCTCTAACTGTAGTTCTTCTAGGCTAATGTTAATAGGACACTCTTATCCTTTAATTAAGGCAAGACACTGCAAACAGTTCAAGGAGAAGAGCTGCTACACCTGTGACTACAGGGACAGCTTCTGGGCTAGGGCTTATAGTGAACTCTGTATTCTTCACTGTGCTGAGAACACGCAGAGAAGTGAGAGCAAGGAGCTGCTGAAGTACTTAGGACAAACCTAGAGATTGTGAGACACAGCGGCAAAGCCAGTCACAGTGAGAGGCCCTTTCTTCTCCTGAGGAAGGAACGTATTTATTGTTCCTGGGGATTACGTCAGGGGTGTGGATCTCTTTTTCCATAGGCATTTATTGAACAACAGCATGTTCACAGGCTGGCATAGGTTGCAGATACTATATTGATTCTGTGAATAATGCTTAGAAAAATCAGTAGTGCTGGTTTAAAGCGCCACAAAAGCATACTGCTTAAAATACCAGAGTTAGAAACAAGGGGTAAATCCATGTAACCCAAAGTGATAGAAGTACAATTATTGACTAAATCAAATGAGATTATTATTTTTTTAATGATGGTTTAGATCAGCATGCAAATACTTTTTTAAAAATGCTGCTCTACAAAAACATTATTTTACTTTAATCTTTTAGATCCAAACATCTTTATAAAATAGCTGCCTTCTACCATTTCTGATACCATGTCATAAAAAGACAATCACTGCAATACAGAGCAAAAAACCCCCAAAAAACAAAAATAAAACAAAACAAAAACCATTGATTTTTATTGCAGGTCTAGCATTTACCACCTAATATTCCTTTTTTAAAAAAGTCCCTTAAATTCTCTGCATTTCATTTCCTCATTTCTAAGCTGAATGTTTATGAAATAATATGTCTGTGACCTTATTGTGAAGATTTAAAAGTTAATAAGAGTTTAATACCTTTAAAAGTTAAAAGTATAACATATATATAAAATATTAATATTACATACATAGTATAAACATGAAAAACATGAGAAAACCATGAAATTAGACTATAAGTGATACAAGGCAATGAAAAGTAATCAATCTGGGGTTTTTTGAGTAAATATACCAGAACTTACATCCAAATATATGCTACCTTTTTTTACAGTAGACACCTTGAGAGGCACTTATTTAAATGATGCTACAGCTCAAAACATGTTTGAATTTTTTTCTTTAAACTGCTATCAGAAACCAGCAACAAGAAAATCAAACCTAATTAATTTGTCATTAAATCTTGTTTAGCACCAAAACCAGTATTCCTAGTTTGATCCCAAAACACACTCATAAGATTTATTTCTATTTGGTTCATGTCACTTTAAAAAATTAGTCACACTAGGAGCACCTGGATGGCTCAGTCAGTTAAGCATCCAACTTAGGCTCAGGTCATGATCTCACAGTTTGTGAGTTCAAGCTCTGTGTTGGGCTCTGTGCTGACAGCTCAGAACCTGGAGCCTGCTTTGGATTCTGTCTCCCTCTCTCTCTGCTCCTCCCTCACCAGTGCTCTCTCTGTTTTTCTCTCTCAAAAATGAATAAACGTTAAAAAATTTTTTAAATAAAAATAAAAAATCAGTCACACTCAAAAAAGATAATTGTCCTCTTTTGCATTGTTGGTGGGAATGCAAGCTGGTGCAGCTACTCTGGAAAACAGTATGGAGGCTCCTCAAAAAACTAAAAATAGAACTACCCTATGACCCAGCAATTGCACTACTAGGCATTGATCCACAGGATACAGGTGTGCTGTTTCAAAGGGACACATGCACCCCCATGTTTATAGCAGCACTATCAACAATAGCCAAAGTATGGAAAGAGCCCAAATGTCCATCAATGGATGAATGGATAAAGAAGATGTGGTGTATATATACAATGGAGTATTACTCAGCAATCAAAAAGAATGAAATCTTGCCATTTGCAATTACATGGATGGAACTGGAGGGAATTATGCTAAGTGAAATTAGTCAGTCATAGAAAGACAAAAATCCTATGACTTCACTCATATGAGGACTTTAAGAGACAAAACAGATGAACATAAAAGAAGGGAAACAAAAATAATGTAAAAACAGGGAGCAGGACAAAACAAAAGAGACATAAATATGGAGAACAAACAGGGTTGCTGGAGGGGTTGTGGGAGGGGGGATGGGCTAAATGGGTAAGGGGCATTAAGAAATCTACTCCTGAAATCATTGTTTCACTATATACTAACTAATTTGGATATAAATTTTAAAAAATAAAAAATAAAGTTAAAAAAAAAATCACAATGACCTAACATTTCAACCCACCAGGACGGCTTTAATAAAAAGCCATAGATAATAGCAATGGTTGTTGAGGATGTGGCAAAATTGGAATTCTCATATGGCTGGTGGGAATGTAAAATGGTGCATCTTTTTTGGAAAACAGGCTGGTAGTTCTTCAGATGGTTAAACATAAGGTTTAACCAGCAATTCCAATCCTAGATGCACACCTAAGAGAAATGAAAACATATGTGCACACAAAAACTTTTGCATGAATGTTTATAGAAGTATGATTCATAATAGCAAAAAGGTGAAAACAACCCAAATGTCCATTAAGAGATGGACAGATTTTTTTTAAATGCACATTTGAGCAATGGAATATTATTCAGCCACAAAAAAGAATGCTACAGTACTGGTGGACCTTGAAAACATTATGCTAAGTGCAAGAAGCCAGACACAAAAGTCCACATATTACATGATTCCACTCATATCAAAATCCAGAACAGAGAAATTATAGAGACATAAAGTAGATTAGTGATTGCTAAGGACTGGGGAAGGAAGAAGAGGACCTAGAGGAGTAATAGTCAAAATGTATGGGGCTTTCTTAAGGTAATGAAAATATTCTAAAATTGACAGTGGTGATGGTTGCACATATTGGTGAATTTACTAAAAATGATTTAATCGTACACTTTACATAACTGAGTTGCATGGTGCATGAATTATATCTCAATAAAGTTTTTTAAGAATAAAAAAGATAATTGTCTAGGATTTTCAAAGTAAATGATGCAGACTCCAAAAACAATTCTAAAATAATAGTTGTAGAAATTTTTTTTTTAATGAGGCAGTATCATTGGAATAATTGTATAGCTTTCAAGATAATTATCTATGTAGGAACAGTACTATTTATGTGACTAAGTTCTGACTATGTTTTTGAAAATCAGTTCCAATTCTTCGTAATTCTGCTTCAAACATCTCAAGATCCCTCAGGAACTCCAGTTCCTGTAAAGGGATCTGTCTCCATTGCTCATTCTTTAGCTTTATTTCTAGAAAATGTCAAAAACATTTATTAAAGGAATTTGAATGGCAATTAGACCCAGACCTGTTTCTTGATGAAGACAATGGCAACAACTCAACTGAAGTTTGTTACAGATTTTCCTGCAAGTGAGCATATTCTGATTGCCATCATTGTCTTTTTTTTTCATTTGTCATGACTTCTATAAGTTTCTAATGAAAATTATCCAGTCAGACTACATTTATCATATGCAATCACCACTTCTGTCCTCCACTGGACAAATGCCCTAGAACCTGAGGTCATGTCATGTCATGGAATGCTATTCCACAATAAAAAGGAACCACTATTGATATATGCAATAAATTGGGTGGATCTCAAGGGCATTATCCTGAGTGAAGAAAAGCTAATCTCAAAAGGTTACTACAGTATGATTCCATTTATATTACATCCTTAAAATGACAAACTTATAAAGTAGGAGAACAGATTAGTGTATCCCAAGAATTAAGGTTGGTGAGGAAAAAGGGCTGAGTGTGACCATAAAGGGATAGCAGAAGGGAGAACTATGTGGTGATGGAATAGCTCTGTATCTTTAAAAAAAAATTAATGTTTATTTATTCTTGAGAGAGAGAGAGAGACAGAGCATGAGTGGGGGAGGGACAAAGAGAGAGAGAGAGAGAGAGAGAGAGAGAGAGAGAAACAGAGTCTGAAGCAGGCTCCAGGCTCCGAGCTGTCAGCACAGAGCCTGAACACGGGGCTCAAACCCATGAACTGCGAGATCATGACTTGAGCCAAAGCCAGACGCTTAACCGACTGAGTCACCCAGGTGCCCCAGAATAGTTATGTCTTAACTGGAGTATTGGTTATACAAATATATCTATGCAATAAGATGATATAGAACCATATCACACATTGTATCAATGTCAGTCTCCTGGATGCAATATTGTACTATGGTTATGTGTTATGTAAACACTGAGGGAAACTAGTTAAAGTGACTCCTCTGCATGGTTTTTTCAACATCCTGTGAATCTATAATGACTTTAAAATTAAAAATTAAAAAAGGAAAGTACTAAATGTTGCTGATTAGAGGGATCAATTAAAAGTTTCAAACACTTTTGAAACTTTCAGTAGCTAGTAAACTAAACCCCTACCTGTCCTATGATCTAGCAATCCCAGTGTTAGCCAGGTTCCAAAGAGAAGAGAATGTCCACCAACAAGATATGCATTCAGAATAGGTTTATCATAAAAGTCATAAACTAGAGACAATCTATCAACTGGAGAATAAATAAGCAAAATGTGGTGGATTCATGTGGTGAAATATAGCATTGCAACAAAAAGATCAAATGACTAATACATGCAACAACTTGGTTAAATCTCACAACGTGATTCTGAAATAAAGAAGCCAGATACCAAGGAATAATGGTTACCTCTGGGACTGTGGTGTTAACTGGCAAGTGGCATGAGAAAACTTCCCGGAAATGTTTTTTTATCTTAATCTGGGTAGTAGTTACACAAGTGCATACACATATAAAAAATCATTAAGCTCTACACTTCCATTTATATACCTCACTGTATGCATTTTATGCTTCAGTTAAAAAAAAATAGGGAGAAATGCAGAATGCTAAACTTACTGGTGGTGTAAATCATGACACATCCAACAAGGCAAGACCCCTAACCCAGGTAAGTATCGGGGCACCTCCTCTTCCCCAGTATGTGTGGCACTGATGGGAAGAAGTAGATCAACCTGAGAAGAGATAAAAGACGATATTCTAATATTGAGGCCAATAAATCCTGTGAAATTTGTAAGTCAAGTTTTAGCAGGGTCCTGACTGGATTCCACAAAATAGTTACACTACCATCATGTCGTTCACAAAAGCACCTAATATGATACACGCTGAGGTCTCTGTGTCCCTTTGAATCACTCCAGTGTCCCCACAAGCCACTAGCACGAGGCAAATGACCTGGTGCCAGTAACATAACGCAGATCAATTTTCAGGGAAGAAGCAAATCAAAGTAGCATAGTTCTTACTACCTCAAAGTTGTGGTGCTAATTCCATAAAAATTATCTGCATTTATTTTAAAATATCAAAATGAAATTTTTTTCAAAAAGCAAAATTTTGACACTCTCCTTGTCAAGGGGCCAGAGGATGGACAATGGAACAGTCTGAGGTTTGAACTTCTTAGCTTTCACATTATATTTTAATTATGCTGCTGTTTTTATTTGTGGTTCTTAATATGCTTCTGTCACCATCACAGAACACTAGGGAATCTCCCTTGCATCTAACATAACACCAATTAATTCCCTTGCTCAGTAGTCCGGAACCACAGGGCCTTATGTTGCAAGCTAAGAATTACCATCCTTTTGCAGGGGGAATCATTTTTATTGGTTTCATTAAAACTGTTTTATTAGCTTGCTGAAAAAAGCAACAGGATTATGGCAGCATAGAGGAAACAATTCATAAACTTGCATAAATGTTGTCTGTTCCTTGCTTATGTAACCTCAGCAGTTAGGGTAAAAATTCGGGTGTGTTTAGTGTAACCCAAAGATCATTTCTGTGACTCCAGCCCTCCCAATTCCTCTAGAAGTCCTTAGAGGGTGCCTTCCCCTGGGTACATGAAGCAGTTTATTGGGCCTTTAATTTGTTTAGTACTTAATCCTTACATTTCCCTCAGCCTTCACCCATTTAAATGGTCCTGACTAAGCCCCACTGGCCAAGAGTTCACTAAATTGTGGAGAGAGATCTAAGAAAAGTAAGAATAATGCCCACCCTGAGACACAAAGGAATCTGATTGGCAACTTATAAATCACATTTCATTATGAAGAGCTATGAAGCATTTTGCCATCACACTGTGTGTACCCAAACCTGAAAAACAAAAGTTACTAGCTTGTTCTTCCCTGCAACTTTCTATAGCCAAGGAAAGCCTGAAAATGTATCTCCTACACGCCTAGTGATTTTTTTCTCACTTGATTTTGTATATGTGACCAGAAACCAGTAAATACCACTTCCATTTTGTAATCAATTCCAGAAGCTAATTTGGTTTCAATAAGGGTTCATTTAATTCTGTTTCTTGGAAAGAAGCATTGACATGGAGTATCCTTTGTGACTATACTGGCCCTTTCTCTCTGGTGCAGAGGAACATCCCTGCCGGCTGCAATGCCAGAAGGCAACAAGAATGTCACAGATGTTAGTGGGTTTGTGCGCAGGTATCTGCTGACATTTTGAATGTGTGCTGTCTCCTCCAGGACCTGTGCTCTCAGAAAATAAAACCATCAGTTCTTCTCTGAGATAAATGTTTATGATTTATCCAGAATACTTTCCAGAAATGCTAATGTTGCTTAAGATGCAGACAAACTCTTTAAAACCTCCTCAGAGATTTAAAGATCCTTAGAACTGAGAAAAACTTTTAAGGTCATCCAAATTATTTTACAGACCCACGGAATTTGAATGACTACGCAAGCAACTTCCAATAAAGCCAGGACAAATCCAGTGCTCTTGACACTCAGTTCGATATTCTTTAAGTATATTTGGATTTTGTAGTATCCTGCAAGAAGCCTTACAAGGTTGGACCTCTTATCTTTCAGTTCCCACTTTAATGCATAGAAGGCTATAGCAGATTTTTTGAGAACAGCCTATTAAAAGTGCCTGGGGTACAATGTGAGGAGCGCTGGATAGCAGCTTGCTTCAATTGTCATTATATTCATATGATTTCAACTAGTTTTGTCCTTCGTGAGACTGAGGATTAAGTTGGTACACTATCTTATTTTGCAGGGTTGTGGTGAGAAAATAGATTGCAAAGATAGAGTGGAACATTTGACCTTCTGTTATTATGGTGCACTCCTATTTCCATACTTCCAAAAGAAGGAAAAAAGAGTCCATGTTTAAGGCACGCAGCATTGGTTTATTAGAATGTGAAACTAGTACTGCTTTTAGATCACTTACTCACACAAGCATTGGGTTCTTAGTTTATCCCTCAGCTTATAAGGGGTAAGAGAGGAGGGAGGGCAAGGTCTCTTGATTTCACTATAGCATCTGTATTTTTAAAAAAATTTTTAAAAACATTTATTTATTTATTTTTGAGAGAGAACATACATAAGCCAGAGAGGAGGAGAGAGAGAGAGAGGAGAGAGAGAGAGATTGAGAATCTGAGGCAGGCTCCAAGCTCTGAACTGTCAGCAGAGTCCAACACAGGGTTCAAACTCACAAACTGTGAAGCCATGACCTGAGCCGAAGTCAGATGCTTAACTGACTGAGTCACCCAGGTGCCCACCCCTAACATTGGATTTCTTTCAAGAGTTAGACCTTGCCTTGTGATTGGCGAGACACCTCATAACTGTACTATTTTCCACACATTTTAATTATTTCAAGGCTTGGTTCCCATTGTCAGAGATGTCAAAAATCCATGATTAGAAGCACACATCAGTGCTGGACATAACCCACATTTGTAAGAATCTGATAATGGTCTCTCTCAGCCAAATAAAAATGTGAGACAAAAAAAATTTGCTATAAGATGTGATAACTGAGACACTTAAATCAAGGCATACAAGAAATATTGTAAGCAAGTCCAAATCAAATAACAAATCCTATGAATGGTCAACAGATAAGTAAAAAAGGCAGACACTGAGGACCTATATGTGACCCATTATACCAAATTGAGAAGATGGACTTTTAGGACCTGAGACACCAGTCCATAAACCAGATTTCCGATTTTTGTCAACAAGTGGATCACTCTGTAGTTGACCTAAGTGACCCTAAGAATACCTCTAATTGCCTTTTTCTCCCTATCCAAGAGAAGGTTAACACCACTTAAGCAGTTTTAAGACTCATGGACTGCAGCATAAAGACGATAATTTGTTTAAATGCTACCATGTCACCTTTTTAAATTGTTCCAGAATACCAAAAATGACAGCATATAGCATTCTTGATATCTACTGTATATTTAGTTCGGATTTGGTAGTGACTTCTATTTTTATTTAATATTTACTTGAATAAGACATAGCTAGCAGTCAAATGTATTCTGACTAGATTGGAATCTGATATGAAAAGACTTCAGCTGAATAATATTGTTTAGAGGTCTTGGCTATATTAGCAATAGTTTGCATTTTAATAGAAATTTCAAGGAAATTTGGTCTCACTTATACTGAAGAGGCATCAGAGTGTTCCAAAAGGCAATAGTTTATTTAACAAAAAATATAACTCTGGGTAGGGAAATAAGACTCAGTGATTCAGATGTCAATTTCAAATGTCAACCTTGCTATGAATCTGTCTCATGAAAAGTATCATTTGTCTCAGCCTTTAGTCTTCTTTAAGCACCCAGCCCTCTTCTCACATCTGTGGGTCTCTTTATTTGTGCACTACAAATATCCATTCAAAAACCCCACAGAGTCATCCATTTTTCTTTTCTGCATTTTCAGATTTAACAGAGACTAGAAAGCAGAATTTTTCTGGATAGTTAATTCACATAACTATCCTTTTATTGGCATAACATTTTATTGTGCTTTGCATTTTTGCACTTTGCAAATATTCCTTTTTTTTTTTTTTTTTTTTTTTACAAATTGGAAGATTTTAGCAATCTTGCATCAAGCTACCAGCACCAGTTTTCCAACAGCATTTGCTCAGTTTGTGTCTGTGTCACTTTTTGGTAATTCTCACAATATTTTGAATTTTTTCATTATCATTACATTTGTATTATTATTACATGGTGACCTGCAATCAGTGGTCTTGGATGTTACTATTGTAATTGGTTTGGAGTGCCATGAACTGCACCCTTAGGCAACAAACTTAATCAATAAATGTATGCATTCTGACTGCTCCACCATCTATCTTCTCCCCATCTCTCCCCCTCTCCTTGGACTTCCCTATTCCCTGAGACACAACAGTACTGAAATTAAGCCAATTATTAGCCCTACAATGGCCTCTAAATACTCATGTGAAAGGAAGAGTCACATGTCTCTCATGTTAAATAAAATTATTAAGCTTAGTGAGGAAAGCATGTAGATAGCCAGGAGCAGCAGAAAGCTAGGTTTCTTGCACCAAACAGCCCAGTTGTGAATGCAAAGGGAAAGTTCTTGAAGGAAATTTAAAGTACTACTCCAGTGAACTCCATGAATGATAAGAAAGGAAAACAGCCTTATTGCTTTAGTGGTCTAGATAGAAGATCTAACTAGCTACAGCATTCACTTAAACCAAAGCCCAATCCAGAACAAGACCCTAACTCCCTTAAATCTAAGAAGGCTGATAGAGGTGAGGAAGCTGCAGCAGAAAGTTTGAAGCTAGCAGAGGTTGGTTCATGAGGTTTAAGGAAAGAAGCTGTCTTAATAGCATAAAAATGCAAGGTGAAGCAGCAAGTACTGATGTAGAAGCTGCAGAAAGTTCTCCAGAAGATCCAGCGAAGATAAATAATGAAGCTAGCTATACTAAACAACGTATTTTCAATGTAGATGAAACAGTCTCCTATTGGAAGAAAATGGACATCTAGGACTTTCATAGCTATAGAGGAAAAGTCAATGCCTGGCTTCAGAGTGCAAGCTGACTCTCTTGTTACAATTATGTTGCTACTTTGCTGGTGCTCTATAAATGGAACAGCAAACATGGATGGTAGCACATCTGTATACAGCATGGTTTACTGAATATTTTAAGCCCAATGTGGAGACCTACTTCTCAGAAAGAAATAGTCCTTTCAAACTATTACTCAGTGACAATGCACCTGGTCACCCAAGAGCTCTGATGGAGATATGCAGTGACATTAATGATTTGCATGCCTGCACATCCATTCTGAAGCCCATGAACCAAAGAGTCATTTTGACTTTTAAGTGTTCTTATTTAAAAAAATACATTTCATAAGGCTATAGCTTCCATAATTAGTGATTCCTCCAATGCATCTGGCAAAGTAAATTAAAAACCTATAAGAAAAGGATTTACCATTCTAGATACTATTGAGAACATTCACAATTCATGGGGAAAGGTCAAAATAGCAACACTAATAATAGTTTGGAAGACACTGATACCAACAGTCATGGATGACTTTGAGGGGTTCAAGACTTTGGTGGAGGAAGTAACTAAGATGTGGTGGAAACAGCAAGAGAATTAGAGTTAGAAGTGGAACTTGAAGATGTGACTGAATTGCTGCAATCTCTTCATAAAACTTTAACAGATGAGGAGTTGCTTCTTTCTCATGAATGAGCAAAGAAAGTAGTTTCTTGAAAAGGAAACTACTCCTGGTGAAGATGATGTAAAAATTGTTGAGGTGACAGGAAAGGACTTAGAATATTACATAAACCTAACTGATACAGCAGTGGCAGGGTTTGAGACAATGGATTCTAATTTTGAAAGAAGTTCTACTGTAGGCAAAATGCTATCAGAGAAATTGTTCATGAAAGGAAGAGTCAACTGAGGTGGCAAACTTTATTGTTGTCCTATTTTAAGAAATTGACACAGCCATTCAGCAACCACCACCTTGATCAGTCAGCAGCCATCAACACTGAGGCAAGACCTTGCACCAGTAAAAAGATTCCAACTTACTGAAAGCTCAAATGATAGCATTTTTATCAATAAAATATTTTTAATTAAGGCATATAGGTTGTTTTTTAGACAGAATGGTATTGCACATTTAATGGACTACATTATACTGTTAACATAACTTTTATATGCACTGGGAAACCAAAAAATTCATTTAGCTTGCTTTTTTTTGCAATATTCACTTTATTGCAGTAGACTGGAACTGAAACTACCATATATCCAAAGTATGCCTGTATGTATGTCCCTTTTACCTTTCAACCAATCATGTTTAGCATGACAAGTTTTTAAATGTATTTTATTATTATTATGGGGTTCCTAGGTAAAAATTTTAATATCATTAAAAATAGCATAGTGAACATTATGTTGATAAAGAGATCAATCTATTACAAATGGGTAAGGAATGAGACCACTGTATTCACTAATTATTGCTGCATAACAAATCACCTCAAAACTTAGTGGCTTAAAACAACAAATATTTATTATCTCACAGTTTCTTGGGTCAAAAATCCAGATGCATCTTAGTCAGATGCAGGGTGTCTGGCAAGGCTGCAGTCAAGGTGACAAACAGGGCTGCCTCATCTTATAACTTGACTAGGTACAGATCCACTTCCAAACTCACTCATGTTGCAGTTGGCAGGATTCAGTACTTCACTGGTTATTGGATGGAAGGCTTCAGTTTGACTGGATAGCAGCAAGAAACCACTCTCAGTTCCTTATCGTGAGCCTTCCCCAACACAGAAAGTTACTTCATCAAAGTGTAAGAAAAGTCAAAGAGAGAAAGTATGCAAGCAAGATAGAAATGACAATCTTTTTCTAATCTCAGAAGTGGCACCCATTCACTTTTGTCATATTTTATTTGTTAGAAGCAAGTCACTAAGTCCAGCTATACCCAAGCGGGGAGGATTATACAGGACATGAATAAGCAAAAGGTGGGGGTCATTAGGAACCATTATAGCCCACCTACCACACACACAGATCTAGCCATTGGAATTCCAGTAGATTCAGCCATTTGGGATATAGTGTTAAAAGCTAAGGTCTACAAAAGGAACAGCAAAGGAAACAGATGTTCCAAAGGCTTTTCCCTTATTGACAAACAGATGGAGTTGCCCTCAAACCTATAGAAAAAGCCAAATTAACTTGAAAAATGTTTAAAAAAATTATGCTAACTTATTTTACAGGCTTCGATGGGTTTCCCAAGAAAAGTTTGGTTCAAGTTATTAGAGGTAACAGAATAAAGATGATAGGGAGAAGGGTGATCCTAAAAGCTAATATATTGTACAGAGCGAGGTGGTAACAATTGAAAAAATAGCAGAGATTCCTTCAATTGGATTCCTACCTGAGGCATTCAGTGTTGAGACAAACAGAAACATTAACAAAGGACATCAGGCCAGCAAATGATATCCCTCAGAAGATCAAATCATGCTACTGTAAGAGCTGCTTTGCATATCTCATGAATGATAGGGCAAGAAATCAGATGATGAATAAGAGTGCCAACTCAGCAAGGTGTATGCATTCTGCACTATTAGAATGTTCCCTGCCATTGAAGATAATGGGAAATAAATTTTCAGATGAACAACAATATTGATTTTGATTTGGAATTTTGTTTCAATTGCTTCATTGACTGTATCTTAAACCAGAAATGCCAGCAGGGAAGAGTGTAAGATACAGGAAAACCAACAGCTTGCTTTGAAAGAGCACAGTCTTAATGGGAAGGAAGCTTTGTTTCCAGCAGACTCCAATACAGGCAAAATGGTGACAGGTACTGCACCTCTATAAACACTGAAATTCTGTTCCTCAAAGTAGGTCCAAGGACCAGCAGCAAAGCATCCACTGGGAGCTTATTAGAAATTCAGAATCTCAGATTCATTCCAGAACTACTGAATCTGAATTTGCATTTTAACAAGATCCCAGGGGACCTAACACAGTAAAGTCCAAGAAATGCTGCTGTAATGGCACTTTGAAGAGCTCTCAGAGAACTATGGAGAGGGAGACCAAGTTCAACCAGGGGAATTAAACAATGTTTCACAGAGAAGATATCATTTGAGCTGAAACTCATGAGCTGTGTATAATTTCAACAGAAAGACAAGACTTTTCTTTGTGGAAGAAAAAAATGTTAAAGCATTGACAATAGTTGAGTGCAAGAAAGTGGACTGTTTGTTTGAAAGATAAAAAATTAAAACACCGTTAAACTGAAGTCAGATCACAAAGGGCTTTGAGTACTTACTAAGGGATTTATACTTTATTCTGTTGGCAACAGAGAGACACTGGGAGTTTTCAAGAAGAGCACAAAAGCAATAAGAAAAATTATAGGGTGACAGTGTGGAAGATATATTAGCATGAGGACAGGCCAAAGACACACCAGTTGGGAGTGATTAATATGGAGAGACATAGAGTTAGAAGCTATAGTTCAAGGATGAGGTTATGCAACCTTGAAATTCTAGAGCAGTACTAATGGAAATAAAGGAGAAGTGAAGGAATTAGAGAGGAGGAATCCACAGCTCTTAGTAAGCATTATCATTGAGCCTGAGTGATGGGGAGAAAAATGAAGTCATACAGGGAGATGAGGTCATGGAAACATGAGCAGATTTTGAGAGAATAAAGATGAGTTTGTCTTTGTCTATGAAATAGTTGCTAAAATTTTTCAGAATGTCGGCCATGTCACAGCCTTTCATGCTCCCTTCATGCATCACTATAACCTTCCTGGTTTTGCAACTCCCAGCCTTTCCCCTTGAGGATTCCAGTCAGATGCCGAAGAAGGCAGTGCATCTCAATCCAATCAGCAAACGTTTTATCCCTTTTTTCTGGTTCAAGGAACCCAACTGGAAAAAACCCTTTGATAAGTAAATCACACCCTTGTAATTGCTAAGACAGCTCTTGATGCTAATTTCATGTTGGACAAATTGAGTAAATGGAATCCCTTTTAGTAAGGAATCTAGAAAGTTGGTTGTGTCAGATTTCAGGAAAGAAAAAAAAGAGAGTATTAAAAGAATGGTAGCTGTTACCCCAACTGGAAAAAATAAAAGGACAGAATCTTTACACAATTCCACAAGGAAAGAAATCAATGACTGTACTTGGAGGTGGCCCAAAACTTCTTTACTGATTAAAAATGATACAGCAATCATGTTCCAATTGAAAAGGATATGCTTCTGACTTGCTTAATAACTTCATTACCTTCCTGATGAATTATTGCTTTTAAACTCATTATTTTACCACTGTCATTGAACATCCATGTAGAGTGCTTTGTTTTATGGTGTAGTCCCCCCAAAGAGTCCTAAAATGCAGATGCTTTTATATTAACAAGCTTAGATGTCTTCAAAGATGTCAGGGGTTGTTGCTAAATTAATCACATAGCGAGTCTGTGCTCAAGGCATGACAACAGTCACAACGTATCCCAAAGGGCATTCTGTGGGGTCATTTGGGTGAAATACAACATGAAAAGAAAGATTTTTACTAAAATTAACCAGGTCAGATTCCATTCTGTGTTGGGTGGCAGTTAAAATGAATGGAGCCTACAGTCACAATTCAGTTGTAGTCTAATGGGGCTATCTCAAACAAGAGCATCAAAAATAACACAGAAAGCTTTCTTCCAGCCTCAGAGAAAGACAAACATCTTCCTTTTCAAGATTAACCCTTATACCTCTACTCTTATTACTATTTTTCCTTAACTTTCTTCTTCCAGAACTTTACCTTCCCCAATTTGTTAAGTGGGCAATATCGATTAAAAGACATTTGTATGGTATGGTATGGTATGGTATTATATTTATTGTAAGAGAAAATATATTGGCTAGTTAATAGAAATAAAATGAGGTTATAATAATTTTAGGGAAAAGCATGAAGTTCAACTAGTATATATGTCCTTATTAGTGTCCATAGAATGGTGTGAGATGAAAATAAAACACATTTAGAATTTAACGAAATGCAGCAGAAGGTACCACTGAGATTAAACTGACCATTCACACTCTAGGTTACCTCAGAATTGGGTCCCCTTTTAATGTTAATAACAACATACTGAGAGAAATGGCATGTAAATAAATAGTAGTTAGGGGCAAAGTAGTTCATAGAATAGCTAGCTCTCCCTTAACAGGAGGTCTTTGGAGCATAAGGTGAAGAGTTCAAACAGTCAGTAATTGATAAAGTAGTAAATTAAGAACTTGAATTATGTTGTTAAAGGTGTTAAACTGGGCCTGCATATCAAGTATTGAATACATATCTTGTATTCATTTTTCCCTATTGTGGTAATGGTCTGAGAAAATATCTTCATGTTTGTGGACGTACAATGTTTGATTTTTTTTTTTCATTTTTACACATTGGCATTGTTTTCTGGAAAGGGCTTTGGTTGAAAAGCAAGAAAACTTAATCACCAGTGAAAGAGGGATGGGAATTACAATAATGGCAGGCGTATTCTGCTTCTACTCTGGTCTCCCCATCCCTTTGCACTGAGACAACCAAAGGAAGGAATGAGAATAGATACTGGACATTTGACTAAAACTAGACTTCCACATGATCACTAATGACCTTCAGAATCTATAAGGTGGCACTTTAAAAAGGTGATGGACAAGTTACTAATCTTTTAAAATGAGGCACAAAGAACAACTCTAGGGAGAGTCAGAAAGCTAAAGACTGGGGTAATGTTGAGTTATGAACCAAAGAGAACAAGCAAGTATAATAGATAGATGTTTAGATATGCATCCACTTGGATATATTTCTTTGAACACACCTATAAATTAACACACGAGAAACTGGATGGAGGAGTCAGAAGTATGTGCATGTGTATGAAACTGTACTTAACTGAAAGCATCTGAAGGCATTTCTCAGCTTCTGACAGATTCTTAGGTCATATTTTTCTTCTTTAGGAAAAAAAAAGTTTTTTAATGCTGCTTATTTAATTATATTTCTTTCTGAAAATGTTAATGTATAATAGTTTAATAATAATCCTTAATTCTAACTTCCTTATTAAGTACATAAGTCATAATTAATTCTTGGAACATCCCTTTTTATGTTGAGTCTCAAATGTATAAGAGAAGAGCCAAACATAGGAACATTTCTACTTAGTAGAACCCCTTTCATAAGACATTCATATAGTTTACATACTTTCCCTAGGTCTCCCCTAAAATTTAGTGTAGCTTATTCATAGAGATAAAAAGACATTTAAACCTAAATAAATAGAAAGAACTAATAAAGATAAGTAGAAATGAATGAAAAAGAGAGAAAAGGTATAATAAGGATTGACAAAGTAAAAAGTATATTCTTTGATTTAAAAAAAAATTTAAAGACTCAGGGCTCCTGGGTAGCTCAGTAGGTTAAGTGTCTGACTTTGGCTCAGGTCATGACCTCACAGTTGGTGAGTTCGAGCCCCGCATTGGACTCTGTACTGACAGCTCAGAGCCTGAAGCCTGCTTCAGATTCTGTGTCTCTCTCTCTCTCTGTCCCTCCTCCACTCATGTTCTCTGTGTCTCTCTCTCATGATAAATAAATAAAAACACTAAATTTTTTTTAATTTAAAGACTAAAGTCAATAAAAAGTGTTTTCATAAGTATAGTTTTCATAAGTATAGTGTTTTCATAAGTAATACTATCAAAAAAGTCTTAAACATCATGATTCAGCCAAACCCTTTAATCTGGGGTTTTACTTCTGCCTGTGGGAATCTCTCAGGAAGAATGTAAGTTCACCCCTCCCAGGGACTGTTCTCTCCTAGAATCTTCTTGAGGTTTCGTGGATTACTGTATTTCATTCATGAATAACTCTTATGTTTGGCGATTGTCAAAACCAAAATGGAAGAAAAGTCTTTCATTACAATGAGAATCTAGTAATTCTGAGAAAAGAAGCTCTCAATTTTAAGGTAAAAAGATGCCTTTTCAATCATGCAGGCTCTGTCCAGTCATCACAGTGCCTTCGAAAAGCCAAAGACACATCACAGACTGCATTTGCTATTAATAGAGAGGTCTCTAACCCTCACCTCTCTGCAGGTGCACAGGTGCACTATGTGGCTCTTCAATAAGGACTTGGCTAGAAACTGACTCCAAAACTTAGAGTGTATTTTTTCTGGCAAACTTCTTCCAGAGGAATGGGGAAGGAGTGCTATAAGAGAAACTATACTATATGGGGTGGAAATGGGGGTGGGGAGAATAGGCCTATTTAATATACCCTTTGGTCAAAGACCAAAATACTTCTCAGGCAAGCAGAAGCCAGTAGCACCTCCATAGTTGATGCCCCAGACTCCTGCACCACCTGGCTTTGCTTCTTGATGGGAGAAAGAGGGAATAAAGGAGGCCATAGAATTTTTCCTCAGGTTCATTGTCTTATACTCTTACAGCCTGCCAAAAATGCAAAGGCTTTTGTTCATGGTAAGAATATTGACAATTTACATTATTCAAAACACAGTTTCAAATAGGAAATAACATTTTGTCTGAATTCCCTTTTAGTGTTTTAAGATTCATAGTTTCTTTGCATTCCCAGGTACATTCTGGCTGATGACAAATACGTAGGCACTCATTATGGGCATAACAACCAGTATGCGGTATTTTGATTAATTTGTCCCAAATCTAAAATTTGGACAACGTTTTACACACAATTAACTACTCAAGCAAAACAGACTTTGGAAGGAAAAAAGGTTGTCCAGACAAAGTTGAGTGCTGTGCATGAAGGATTCTGTTGCTACATGAACCATCTTTTCCTGCAATTGCTATTACCAGAAGACATTAGTCATTGTCTTTCTGAACAAGGACAGTAAAGAAGACAATGGCAAAATGCATTTCATAGTGGCATATTGAACTTATTCCAATATAGATATACATTTATTTAAATGACAGTATAATTAATTCTGTGCCAATTACTGCCTTTAAGTTTAAAAGAAGAAAATGCAAAATACTTGCCAAAAATTATGTAATTATAGGAGTTTTGTCACATTGTTTGGTTGAATTTAAATAATAAACATTTTTCTAGATGGTGAAAGCTATTTCAAATAGGGTGAGCTTCAGATTACATTGCTATGAAGACATAAAACTTCTGATTAGAAAAAACACCAACTTGCATCAAATGATATAAATGACTCATATTATGTTGCATTGCTCATTAAAAATCACCTCCACCCACCTCTTTCTTTCAGTCCCTAAATTTCAGACTATCTGGAAACAATGAAATGTACTGTACTGTCTTGGTCTTAGAACTCATGTCGTGGGACAGAATATTGATATAGCTATAGGACTGTTAGCTATTGATATAGCTAAAGGACATACTGTTGTCCTTTTGGTTTTTAGGTCCATGTCAGTTCCACATCGAAGATAGGAACAGCGACCTGGCTGTTACTTCTCAGCTTTTGCTATCTTAGCTGTCATGTAATTATCTGACTAATTGCATTATTCACAAAATTATCTACCACTTTGAGCATTCATGGCTTACTGCCATTCTTAGAAACACCAAACTATTTCTGTGAACAGAAGTTCTGCTTTAAAATCTTTTTAAGGATGTCTTTTCATGATTTCTTTACTTCCTTTGATCTCCATCCTATTTAACAATCTTTTTTCTTCCTTAAATTGAGTTAATTTTGCAAAGTTCCTTTAGAGCAGTAGTTCTCAACCAGGTACAGTTTTGCTCCCAAGAAACGGGTGGCAATGTCTGGAGATATAGGGGTTAAAGAGTAGGGTGGGGCATGCAGCCTGCCTGCTACTGGCATCTTGGGGGTTGGGCCAGAGGTGCTGCTAAACATCACACAATGCACAGTATAACCCCTCCAACAAAGAATTATGAGGCCCAAATGTCAATAGTGTCAAGGTTGAGAAATAGATAATATCTATTCAAAGTTATCAAATATTCAAACCTTTGGTGTTACAACATGCAACCAAGACTCACCTGTGAAAGCCCCTGCTAGCCCCCTGAGAATAAGGTGTCCCTGGAAATTACATTGGTGCCGGGGCCCCTTCCGTATCCATCAGAGATCAGAAACCATGAATGAGCAGACATGCCTCTATGAAAAGAGAAAAATGAAATAATGAGATTAAAAAGTATCATGAGATGGAAACTTGTTATGTGAGATAAAGGTTGCAAGGAAGCAAATGACAATAGCAGAATTGAAATCTTCATTGAAAGTAAAAAGAGAGGGTTAGCACTGTGATTAAAAACACAGTCTTTGCTCATGAAGGACAAACCTAAGAAGCTTTCCAAGAATATTAGGAAAAGGACAAAGATATTCAAATAATGGGAATAAAGAAGTAAAAGAGAAGATAAATCGCTCATGAGAATTATAGGTATATCTAAAGAAGAAATCACTACAAAAATAATATGCAAAGACTTGTATTTAAAGTACTAGGCAAAGTAATGATAAAACACCTACACAAGATATCTCCTGTACTGTTGAATTATAAAGACTTGGTAAAAAAAATCCTATGAAAAAATCCTATGAAAGTGTCCTCTTTTTTGTGAAATATCAGAAAACTGTGAAGTAACATCAACAGAGGCTTCAGGAAGAAAAATTTTCTTGACTAAAGAATTTGAATCACAAATACTTTGAGCTTTTTCTTTTTAATGTTTATTTATTTTAGAGAGAGAGAAACCATGGGAGGGGCAGAGAGAGAGGGAGACAGAATAAAAAGCAAGCTCCAGGCTCTGAGCTGTCAGCACAGAGCCCCACGCCAGGCTCCAACCCACAAACCGTGAGATCATGACCTGGGCTGAAGTCGGAAGTTTATCCAACTGAGCCACCCAGGGGCCCTGAATCACAATTAATTTGTTATTCATATGTGTAAAGAAATTAAAAAAAAAGTCATTCTTATATGTGCATGGTCACATATAAGAGTATAATCCACTCATAGGTTTTTAGTTCTTAAAAATTGAAGTTATTCTCCAGCTAAGACTTCAATGAAAATTACAATATAATTCAATATCATTTAATTTAATGATAATTCAATATGAAATTATGCTTTTAATAAGCCTTCTAATGAACACTGAAACCATAAAGTTAAATCTATAATAAAGTAATAATTTTATTATAACATTGGTTAGTTTAACAAAATTAACTAGTTTTGTTAGTTGCAACAAAAACTAAATTCAAAGCTGAAACTGAAACAGCATATAAATAATATAAAAACAGTAATTTTTGAATTATCATTTTAAAGAAAAATTCTAGGGGTGTCTGGGTGGCTCAGTTGGTTAGGTGACCAACTTCAGCTCAGGTCATAATCTCACGTTTTGTGGGTTCAAGCCCTGCGTCCAGCTCAGGGCCTGGAGCCTGCTTTGGATTGTGTCTCCCTCTCTCTCTGGCCCTCCCACCTCACACTCTGTCTCTGTCTCAAAAATAAATAAACATGAAAAGAAAAAATTCTACGACGTTAACAGAAGCTGGAATGTGGAGGATAAGGACTAGTTGGGATAAGAAAAAAAAAACACAATAATTTCCTCATCCTCCAAGGGTGAGAGGAGTTCAAATATTTATCCTTCATTTTTACAGTACTAAAGATGTAGATAAGATACTTTCAAGGTAATTGGTCATAGAGTTAAAAGTAGATGACCTTTCAAATCTCCAAGAAAGAAAACATAACAAAAAAAAAAAAACAGAAGAAAACAATGAGGAAATACTAAATGTATGACAATTTTTATTATTTTTTTGTGTTACAATTTTAAAAAATAGATTTAGCTCCTTCACTAAAAATAAAAATATAATATCCAACTTTAAATTACTTATGAGACATTATAATATTGAGGATACTTATAAGTGGAATGTAAAACTGTTTATGTTTCAAAAATTATTAATGTTTTAAAAATTAATATTAGAGTTGGGAAGAGTGTACTAAGTTAGGAATCCTCATAATTTTGTGAAATGTTTCTGGAAAAACTTGTCAGTACACATTAAAGGCCTGATGTAGGTTCATAGCCCGTGGCCAACTAAATTAAGTTCTTAAAAATTATCCTAAAAAATATAATCAGGATGTAGTCAAATACCAATATATATTTAATTTTGTTGGAAGACTATCTTAATAGTAAAAAAACTAGATATTTCCTAATTTCCCATAATATGTGATGAGTCAAATCATATATCGATATAATGGAATATTATGCAACTATTAAAATTATAACTTGTGAAGTTATTTAATAATTTAGAAGTTCTAAATATATAATTCTAACTAAAAATAGAGAGTAGGAGCGCCTGGGTGGCTCAGTTGGTTGAGTGTCCCACTTGATTTCAGCTTAGGTCATGATCTCAAAGTTCATGGGTTTGAGCCTGGCATTGAGCCCCATGTTGAGCTCTGCACTAAGAGTATGGAGCCTGCTTAGGATTCTTTCTCTCCCTCTCTCTTTCTGCCTCTCCCCCTCTCACATACACACACACACTCTCTCTCCCTGTCTCTCAAAATAAATAAACATTTAAAAAGAGAGGACAATAGACCAATATCTTCAAGGGTTTGAGAGAAAGGATTTGAAAACTGAAAGTTGATTTCCAGCAGAATTATAAATCAATCAAATGTGGAAATAAAATAAAGGTATAATCAAATATGAAGACACAATAATGATATATCCAGACATGCAAAGATACAGAAAGTTAACTCCCACACACCCCTTATTAGGAAGTAAAGTCAAAAGACAGTCTATAATTATTTAAAATTGCTGAAACAAGATATAATGTGTATGTTTATTATGCAAAGTTACAAAAGGAAGTAATAAAGTAACTAAAAGTAGTAATAACAACTATATTGGGAGAAGACAAGATGGGTGATAATATAAATGAGCTAAATCATCAACTATACTTCCAGGAAGTCAGTATTTACAGATATAAATATAAGCATCAAAATAATTCAAAGTAGGATAAGTTAAAAAGAGTGGAGGAGGAGAAGAGCGGGAAGACAAAATAAAGATGATTTGCATTAGCATAAGTCCTATTTTAAGTTATTGTAAAATTATGCACATGAATAATTTTTTCAAATCATAAAAATCCTAAATAAATGGTAGGGAGGATGTAGATATAGTACAAATAGTCAACTCATCAGAGAAATTTGGCTACTAATGCAGAAATGGAGAAATAAGTTGATAGGGATGAGGTAAAGAAAAACTATGTCTATTTGTTTTTCTAATGGAAAATGAGTATATTTATACATTGATTGGAATGATATCAAAAGACAGAAAAATTAATAATACTTTTGTGCCCCATCCATTGCAGGTAAATAGACAGTACCCAAGCTATTTATAAGGTAAGAACCATGTTATAATGAAAACTTACACTGTTGTTAATGCCATCCTTGGTTCATCCACCATCTTTAAATATTCATCCTCAAAACATGAAGTGTAGCATCAAAGTTGATGTCCTAAACAACTTCCTATTGGAAATCTAAGTTTATTTGAACTGTCTCTGCTTGGAAGCTTCACTTTAAAAAGTTTTTTTAAAAAACTTCCCTGTTGTGTTTTTACAGCTTGATTAAATTGCACAATAGATGAGGAAAAATCAAGATTTGCTGATGTCTTACACTTGATTCAGAGAAAACACAGAGTAAAGAAACTACTCAAGGAACTCTAGCTTTTTACAAAGCATCAAATTTACCTAGTTCCTCTTTTCTGTGGAGACTGAGCTGCCATCTTAGTACAAAACTCATCTGGGGTCCCCCACTCCAAAATATCAGCTGCAAGTTATGCTTGATGATCAAATTGCTCTGTGAAATTTCCCCCAGCACTACCATTTCATTAGAGGTAGAATGGGAGACAGTTTCATCAGGGATCTGTAACAATTTTGCCGGACTCTTCTCAACATGTCTCAAAGAGCTTTTGGCCAGATATTAAACATCTAGCACCACAACCACAGCCCTGCACAACCATGTGGAATAATTGGATTGATTGCCTGACACCCTCTGACAAAAGGCCACTCTTTGTGTCAACTGTGTTTTTTAAAGAAATGTGTATACTGACACTTTATTTGAGCTGTCACTAGTAAGTCTAAAGCCAATATCCAGTCTGGCATGAGGCTGAAAACCAAGGATGCCTAAAAGAGGAAGATTGAACATAGTGGGCAAACCAATTAGGTTTCTAATGATTAAAGATGTCACCCAATCTTCAAGGATAAGAGTCATTACTGCTAAATTACTCATGAAATGCATACCTTTGATTCATGTCAACCATTCCCATGCACTTAGTTGAAGGCATAAAAGTCATACAGGTCAAGAAAAAATGTGTTCTGGGTGCTGCTAAGTCTATCTATTCTTTTTTTTTTAACGTTTATTTATTTTTGAAACAGAGAGAGACAGAACATGAACGGGGGGAGAGTCAGAGAGAGGGAGACACAGAATCTGAAACAGGCTCCAGGCTCTGAGCTGTCATCACAGACCCCAACGCGGGCTCGAACTCACAGACTGCGAGATCATGCCCTCAAAGTCAGACGCTTAACCGACTGAGCCACCCAGGCGCCCCATATTCTTTATTCCTTTGGCTTTTACTTCATATCCTAGGCCCCAGCATAAGGTAGGATCTTCCACTATAGTAGACGTCATGGAAACCTGAAATTGTTTAAGCTGTGGGCTGCAAATGGAATGGAATTATTTATCAACTAGAAAAGATTCAGGGTGCCTGGCAACCACAGAATAAATTTAAACAATGGCCAAAAGAACAAATTGATTTTTTTCTCATGAAGCACGACATGGCACATAGTACATGCTTAATAAATATTTGTCAAATGAATGAACTATTGCACCAACCCTAACCAACTGACCATGATAACTGCCTGGAGAGAGTTGTAGTGAGTAGGAAGAAGTTGCATGAGCTTTTATTTATGTCTGCCATGGGTCTGGAGTGGTAAGTGGCCCTACTTGTGCCATAAATCTGCTATTCTTGTTCCAGAGACAAGTGAATTTTCAAGTAGGCATTTCTAAAAATCCTAACAATGTGATAAATAAGAAAGAGAATATACATATAATTCTTTGTGACTAAAGATTATGTTAGGTAGGTAAGAATGATTATTATTTTTGCCAGGGAACTCTGTGTTTCTGGAGTATTTGTGCCTTTGAGTTAGTGACAGCCATAAACTACCAGAAGGTAGAGAATGAGTTTAGATATTTTTAAAAGTAATGAAGTTTCCTTGCTGAAGTGTGCTCACATTCTGGTCACTGCTGCTCCCCAAACTGTGAAGAACTTCCAGTAATGCATAAAGTGATATAAGATGGTGCCCTTTTTCAACTCATGAGGCCAACAAACAGCTCTACTGAAATTTCACCAAACAGCTTATAAATCTAGAATGATTTTTCTTAAAAATAAAATTTTAGACAGATCTTTCACACTACTTTTATAAGAAAGAATTGAAGAGGAATATGGTTGCAAGTCATATAGGTATTTATTGGGTAAGATATACTCTATCTTGGAAATGATTAGCCCAAATATACAACATATTTTTCCCTTTAAATATATTGAAGAACAACTGTATAGACAGTTCCTGCTACCAATTTTTTTACATTTATGTTAAGTTTTTTCCCCCTAGTCCTTGTTGAAGCCTGCACAAATAAAAAGCATCCTATATCTGCAGAAGCAAGTGGTAAAATGGACAATACAGTGTTGAACAGTGGAATGAAAGACCTGGATCCAGCCAGGTTATAATTTTGGTCCTCTCTCTTGCTGTATGACTTTATGCAGTTACTTAACCTCTTTGTAAAAGGAGTACAATAATATTGACATTTCAGGATGATTGAGAGAATTAACAGGGATAATGTATTATCAAGAATAGCACCTATCACATGGAAGTTACTTAATGAGCTGAAGGTACCATTATGATGTTAAGGAGGACAAAGAATGTGGTTTTTAAGTATTGACAGTAAAAGATCAGGAAAGAGGCAAATTTTCTTAAATGTAGACAAAAGATTAAGAAACAATGCCTGCCTCTCCATATAGAAGTAATAGCATTAGTATTTCTTTTTTTATTTTATTTTTTTATTTTTATTATTTTTTTCAATATATAAAGTTTATTGTCAAATTGGTTTCCATACTACACCCAGTGCTCATCCCAAAAGGTGCCCTCCTCAATACCCATCACCCACCCTCCCCTCCCTCCCACCCCCCATCAACCCTCAGGTTGTTCTCAGTTTTTAACAGTCTCTTATGCTTTGGCTCTCTCCCACTCTAACCTCTTTTTTTTTTTCCTTCCCCTCCCCCATGGGTTTCTGTTAAGTTTCTCAGGATCCACATAAGAGTGAAAACATATGGTATCTGTCTTTCTCTATATGGCTTATTTCACTTAGCATCACACTCTCCAGTTCCATCCACGTTGCTACAAAGGGCCATATTTCGTTCTTTCTCATTGCCATGTAGTACTCCATTGTGTATGTAAACCACAATTTCTTTATCCATTCATCAGTTGATGGACATTTAGGCTCTTTCCACAATTTGGCTATTGTTGAGAGTGCTGCTATAAACATTGGGGTACAAGTGCCCCTATGCATCAGTACTCCTGTATCCCTTGGGTACATTCCTAGCAGTGCTATTGCTGGGTCATAGGGTAGGTCTATTTTTAATTTTCTGAGGAACCTCCACACTGTTTTCCAGAGTGGCTGCACCAGTTTGCATTCCCACCAACAGTGCAACAGGGTTCCCGTTTCTCCACATCCTCTCCAGCATCTATAGTCTCCTGACTTGTTATAGTCTCCTCACTCTGACTGGCGTGAGGTGATATCTGAGTGTGGTTTTGATTTGTATTTCCCTGATGAGGAGCGACGTTGAGCATCTTTTCATGTGCCTGTTGGCCATCCGGATGTCTTCTTTAGAGAAGTGTCTTTTCATGTTTTCTGCCCATTTCTTCACTGGGGTATTTGTTTTTCGGGTGTGGAGTTTGGTGAGCTCTTTATAGATTTTGGATACTAGCCCTTTGTCCAATATGTCATTTGCAAATATCTTTTCCCATTCCGTTGGTTGCCTTTTAGTTTTGTTGGTTGTTTTCTTTGCTGTGCAGAAGCTTTTTATCTTCATGAGGTCCCAGTAGTTCATTTTTGCTTTTAATTCCCTTGCCTTTGGGGATGTGTCGAGTAAGAGATTGCTACGGCTGAGGTCAGAGAGGTCTTTTCCTGCTTTCTCGTCTAGGGTTTTGATGGTTTCCTGTCTCACATTCAGGTCCTTTATCCATTTTGAGTTTGTTTTTGTGAATGATGTGAGAAAGTGGTCTAGTTTCAACCTTCTGCATGTTGCTGTCCAGTTCTCCCAGCACCATTTGTTAAAGAGACTGTCTTTTTTCCATTGGATGTTCTTTCCTGCTTTGTCAAAGATGAGTTGGCCATACGTTTGTGGGTCTAGTTCTGGGGTTTCTATTCTATTCCATTGGTCTATGTGTCTGTTTTTGTGCCAATACCATGCTGTCTTGATGATGACAGCTTTGTAGTAGAGGCTAAAGTCTGGGATTGCGATGCCTCCTGCTTTGGTCTTCTTCTTCAAAATTACTTTGGCTATTCGGGGCCTTTTGTGTTTCCATATGAATTTTAGAATTGCTTGTTCTAGCTTCGAGAAGAATGCTGGTGCAATTTTGATTGGGATTGCATTGAATGTGTAGATAGCTTTGGGTAGTATTGACATTTTGACAATATTTATTCTTCCAATCCATGAGCAGGATATGTCTTGCCATTTCTTTATATTTTCTTCAATTAGCTTCATAAGCTTTCTATAGTTTTCAGCATACAGATCTTTTACATCTTTGGTTAGATTTATTCCTAGGTATTTTGTGCTTCTTGGTGCAATTGTGAATGGGATCGGTTTCTTTATTTGTCTTTCTGTTGCTTCATTGTTAGTGTATAAGAATGCAACTGATTTCTGTACATTGATTTTGTATCCTGCAACTTTGCTGAATTCATGTATCAGTTCTAGCAGACTTCTGGTGGAGTCTATCGGATTTTCCATGTATAATATCATGTCATCTGCAAAAAGTGAAAGCTTGACTTCATCTTTGCCAATTTGGATGCCTTTGATTTCCTTTTGTTGTCTGATTGCTGATGCTAGCACTTCCAACACTATGTTAAACAACAGCGGTGAGAGTGGGCATCCCTGTCGTGTTCCTGATCTCAGGGAAAAAGCTCTCAGTTTTTCCCCGTTGAGGATGATGTTAGCTGTGGGCTTTTCCTAAATGTCTTTTATGATCTTTAAGTATGTTCCTTCTATCCCGACTTTCTCAAGCGTTTTTATTAAGAAAGGGTGCTGGATTTTGTCAAAGGCCTTTTCTGCATTGATTGACAGGATCATATGGTTCTTCTCTTTTTTTTTTGTTAATGTGATGTATCACGTTGATTGATTTGCGAATGTTGAACCAGCCCTGCAGCCCAGGAATGAATCCCACTAGATCATAGTGAATAATTCTTTTTATATGCCATTGAATTTGATTTGCTAGTATCTTATTGAGAATTTTTGCATCCATATTCATCAGGGATATTGGCCTGTAGTTCTCTTTTCTTACTGGGTCTCTGTCTGGTGTAGGAATCAAAGTAATTCTGGCTTCATTGAATGAGTTGGGAAGTTTTCCTTCCCTTTCTATGTCTTGGAATAGCTTGAGAAGGATAGGTATTATCTCTGCTTTAAACGTCTGGTAGAACTCCCCTGGGAAGCCATCTGGTCCTGGACTCTTATTTGTTGGGAGATTTTTGATAACCAATTCAATTTCTTCGCAGGTATGGGTCTGTTCAAGCTTTCTATTTCCTCCTGATTGAGTTTTGGAAGAGTGTGGGTGTTTAAGAGTTTGTCCATTTCCTCCAGGTTGTCCAATTTGTTGGCATATAATTTTTCATAGTATTCCCTGATAATTGCTTGTATCTCTGAGGGATTGGTTGTAATAATTCCATTTTCATTCATGATTTTATCTATTTGGGTCATCTCCCTTTTCTTTTTGAGAAGCCTGGCTAGAGGTTTGTCAGTTTTGTTTATTTTTTCAAAAAACCAACTCTTGGTTTCGTTGATCTGCTCTACAGTTGTTTTAGATTCTATATTGTTTATTTCTGCTCTGATCTTTATTATTTCTCTTCTTCTGCTGGGTTTAGGCTGCCTTTGCTGTTCTGCTTCTATTTCCTTTAGGTGTGCTGTTAGATTTTGTATTTGGGAGTTTTCTTGTTTCTTGAGATAGGCCTGGATTGCAATGTATTTTCCTCTCAGGACTGCCTTCGCTGCGTCCCAAAGCGTTTGGATTGTTGTATTTTCATTTTCGTTTGTTTCCATATATTTTTTAATTTCTTCTCTAATTGCCTGGTTGACCCACTCATTCGTTAGTAGGGTGTTCTTTAACCTCCATGCTTTTGGAGGTTTTCCAAACTATTCCTGTGGTTGATTTCAAGCTTCATGGCATTGTGGTCTGAAAGTATGCATGGTACAATTTCAATTCTTGTATACTTGTGAAGGGCTGTTTTGTGACCCAGTATATGATCTATCTTGGAGAATGTTCCATGTGCACTCGAGAAGAAAGTATATTCTTTTGCTTTGGGATGCAGAGTTCTAAATATATCTGTCAAGTCCATCTGATCCAATGTCTCATTCAGGGCCCTTGTTTCTTTATTGACCGTGTGTGTAGATGATCTATCCATTTCTGTAAGTGGAGTGTTAAAGTCCCCTGCAATTACCACATTCTTATCAGTAAGGTTGCTTATGTTTGTGAGTAATTGTTTTATATATTTGGGGGCTCCGGTATTCGGTGCATAGACATTTATAATTGTTAGCTCTTCCTGATGGAGAGACCCTGTGATTATTACATAATGCCCTTCTTCATCTCTTGTTACAGCCTTTAATTTAAAGTCTAGTTTGTCTGATATAAGTATGGCTACTCCAGCTTTCTTTTGACTTCCAGTGGCATGATAAATAGTTCTCCATCCCCTCACTCTCAATCTGAAGGTGTCCTCATGTCTAAAATGAGTCTCTTGTAGACAGCAAATAGATGGGTCTTGTTTTTTTTTTCCATTCTGATACCCTATGTCTTTTGGTTGGCACATTTAGTCCATTTACATTCAGTGTTATTCTAAAAAGATATGGGTTTAGAGTCATTGTGATGTCCGTAGGTTTCATGCTTGTAGCGATGTCTCTGGTACTTTGTCTCACAGGATCCCCCTTAGGATCTCTTGTAGGGTTGGTTTAGTGGTGACAAATTCCTTCAGTATTTGTTTGTTTGGGAAGACCTTTATCCCTCCTTCTAGTCTAAATGACAGACTTGCTGGATAAAGGATTCTCAGCTGCATTTTTTTTCTGTTCATCACATGGAAGATATCCTGCCATTCCTTTGTAGCGTGCCAAGTTTCAGTAGAGAGATCAGTCACGATTCTTATAGGTCTCCCTTTATATGTTACAGCACGTTTATCTCTAGCTGCTTTCAGAATTTTCTCTTTATCCTTGTATTTTGCCAGTTTGACTATGATATGTCGTGCAGAAGATCGATTCAAGTTACGTCTGAAGGGAGTTCTCTGTGCCTCTTGGATTTCAATGCCTTTTTCCTTCCCCAGATCCAGGAAGTTCTCAGCTATTATTTCTTCAAGTACCCCTTCAGCACCTTTCCCTCTCTCTTCCTCCTCTGGGATAGCAATTATGCATATATTATTTCTTTTTAGTGCATCACTTAGTTCTCTAATTTTCCCCTCATACTCCTGGATTTTTTTATCTCTCTTTTTCTCAGCTTCTTCTTTTTCCATAATTTTATCTTCTAGTTCACCTATTCTCTCCTCTGCCTCTTAAATCCGAGCCGTAGTTGTCTCCATTTTATTTTGCAGTTCATTGATAGCATTTTTTAGTGCCTCCTGGCTGTTCCTTAGTCCCTTGATCTCTGTAGCAAGAGATTCTCTGCTGTCCTTTATACTGTTTTCAAGCCCAGCAATTAATTTTATGACTATTATTCTAAATTCAGTTTCTGTTATATTGTTTAAATCATTTTTGATCAGTTCGTTAGCTGTTGTTATTTCCTGGACGTTTTTCTGAGAGGAATTCTTCCATTTCGTCATTTTGGATAGTCCCTGGAGTGGTGGGGACTGCGGGGCACTTCCCCTGTGCTGTCTTGAATAACTTGCATTGGTGGGTGGGGCGCAGTCAAACTGGTGTGTACCTTCTCTCCCCCTCTCTTAGGGGCAGGATTCACTGTGGGGTGGCATGGCCCATCTGGGCTACTTGCACACTGCCAGGCTTGTGGTGCTGGGGATCCAGCGTATTAGCTGCGGTGGATCAGCAAGGTGCACATGGGCGGGAGGGGCAGGTTCAGCTCCCTTTTCCTTCAGAGATCCGCTTCAGGAGGGGCCCTGTGGCACCGTGAGGGAGTCAGACCCGCTGGAGGGATGGATCCGCAGAAGCACAGCTTTGGGTGTTTGGGCGGTGCAAGCAAGTTCCCTGGCAGGAACCGGTTCCCTTTGGGATTTTGGCTGGGGGATGGGCAAGGGAGATGGTGCTAGCATTAGTATTTCTTATGGTATCAAATTAGTTTGGCTTTATGAAGGATGGCTGCAATGGAATGGAGACCTGGGAAGGTGGATATAGGAGGCAGAGCTGGGGTGGTAATGAAGAAAGGATGGGGGAAATGAGCAGGGCTGGCACATGTTGGTATCACTGAGCTCAGTGGGCCACTGCCTCAACTCTAAAATGAACAGAGAGCTAAAGCAGTCACTCAGAGCAAAAACAGACTCAGCAATGGGCATTTATTGTGAAGCAAGGGAAAAAAGTAGAAATTTCCTGGACTTACTACATCAGTATTAGTTAGACAGTCTAACTGTTAAAACAATAACAACAGTAACAAAACTCAGTAGTTTCCAAAATAAACACTTATTTCTCACATCACAGTTCACTGTGGGTGAGTGGTGGGATAAGATGGAAACAACTCACTCAGTGCAATCACATAGAGACCCAAGGGTCCTTCCATCCTGAGGCTTTGATAATCTATAGGGTCTCAGGGGCTCACTGCTGGTCCTCTGCAAGTGGGTGGCAGAGGAGAGTACAACAGTATGTGGGGGATCTCATAGAAGTGAAAGAAAGAAAAAACAGAGAAAGGGGTTAGATGAAGGCATAAGAGAGTCACTTCCAGGAAGACAGACACCAAAATGATGTTAAGTGGAGAAGAAGATAAAAAATTCACTAGAATAATTTGCAGAGAAACCAAAGTCAGAGAAGAAAAAAACTTGCTTTATGATTGGCTCCTGGCTATCAGCAAATAAGAGGAGTCAAAAGTATTTGTTCTTCTAATCCATAAGCATGGAATGTTTTTCCATTTCCTTATATCCTCCAACTTATTTCATTAGTTTTTTATAGTTTTCAGAGTACAGGTCTTTCACCTCTCTCGTCAGGTTTATTCCTAGATATCTTATTGGTTTTGGTGCAATTGTAAGTGGGGCTGATTCCTTATTTCTTTCTGCTGCTTTATTATTGGTGTATGGAAATGCAACAGATTTTTGTATGTTGATTTTGTATATCCTGTGACTTTACTGCATTTGTTTATCAGTTCTAGAAATTTTTCAGTGGATTCTTTTGGGTTTTCTATATAGAGCATCGTTTCATCTGTAAGTAGTGAAAGTTTTATTTCTTCCTTGCTCATTTAGATGCCTTTTATTTCTGTTATCTGGTTGTTGTGGTTAGGACTTCCAGTACTATGTTAAATAACAGTGGTAAGAATGGGCATTCCTGTCTTGTTCCTGACCACAGAGGAAAAACTCTCAGTTTTCCCCCCAGGTTTATATTAGCTGTGGGTATATGGTTCTTATCCTTTCTTTTACTAATGTGGTGTATAACATTGATTTATTCATGAATACTGAACCACATTTGCAGTCCAGAAATAATCCCATTTGATTGTGGTGAATGTTTTTTTTTAATGTACTGTTGCATTCAGTTTGCTAGTATTTTATTGAGGATTTTGCATTAATGTTCATCAGGGATATTTGCCTGTAGTTTGTTTTTTAGTAGAGTCTTTGGTTTTGGTATCAGCATAATGCTTGCCTCACAGGATGAATTTGGAAGTTTTCCTTCTTTTTCTATTTATTGAGATAGTTTGAGAAGAATAGGTATTAACTCTTTAAATGTTTGGTAGAATTCACCTGGGAGGCTATTTGGCCTGGACTTTTGTTTGTTCTTTTGATTGCAGATTCATTTTTCTCTGCTGGTTATTGAGCTGTTCAAGTTTTCTATTTCTTCCTGTTTCAGTTTTGGTAGTTTATATGTTTCTAGGAACTTATCCATTTCTTCTAGATTGTCCAATTTGGTGGCATATAGTGTCTCATAATATTACCTTATAATTGTAATTCTGTGGAATTGGTTGTTATTTTTCCTCTCTCATTTGTGATTTTGTTTATTTGGGTCCTTACTCTTTTCTTTTGGATAAGTATGGCTAGGGGTTTATCAATTTTATTAATTCTTTCAAAGAACCAGCTTCTGCTTTCATTGATCTATTCTATTATTTTTTTAGTTTATATACCATTTATTTCTGCTCTAGTGTTTATTATTTCCTTCCTTCTGTTGGCTTTAGGCATCATTTGTAGTTCTTTTTCTAGCTCCTTTAGGTATAAAGTTAGATTGTGTATTTGAGATTTTTCTTACTTCTTGAGATGGACATGTATTGCTATATACTTCCCTCTTATGACTGCTTTTGCTGCATCCCAAAGGTTTTGGATGGTTGTGTTTTCATGTTCATTTGTTTTCATGTATTTTTCTACTTCTTCCTTGATTTCCTGGTTGACTCATTCATTGTTTAGTAGCATGTTGTTTACCCTCCATGTCTTTGTGGTCTTTCCAAATTTTTCTTTTAGTTGAATTTCTTGTAGTTCTAATTTCATAGCTTGTGGTCAGAAAAGGTGCATGGTATAATTTCAATCTATTTGTTGAGACCTGATTTCTGACCTATATGTGATCTATTCTGGAGAGTGTTCCATGTGCACTTGAAAAGAATGTGTTCTGCTATTTTAAGATAGAATATTCTGAATATATCTGTTAAGTCCAGCTCGTCCAGTGTGTCATTCAAAGCCATTGTTTCCTTATTGAGTTTCTGTTTAGATGATCTGTCCATTGATGTAAGTGGGGTGTTAAAATCTCCTATTATTATTATTGGGTTATTATCAATGAGTTCCTTTATGTTTGTTATTAATTGTTTTATATATTTGGGTGTTTTCATGTTCATAAATATTTACAATTACTGTATCTTCTTGTTGGATTGTCCCCTTTATGATTATATAAAGCCTTTTTTTTTGCCTCTTTTTTACAGTCTTGGTTTTAAAGTCTATTTTGTCCTCTATAAGTATTGCTACTCCAACTTTCTTTTTGACACCCATCTGTGTGATATATGTTTCTCTACCCCCTCACTCTCAATCTTCAGATGTCTTTAGGTCTGAAATGAGTCTCTTGGAGACAGCATATAGATGGGTCTTGGGTTTTTTAATCCATTCTGACACCCTTTGTCTTTTGATTGGAGCATTTAGTCCATTTACATTCAGAGTAATTATTGATAGATATGAATTTATTGCCATTTTATTATTTGTTTTGCTGTTGTTCTGGAGATTTTCTCTGATACTTTTTCTTTACAGTCAGAAACAAGACAGAGATTTTCACTCTCACCACTGTATTTAACATAGTACTGGGTGTCTTAAAACAGCAATCAGACAACAAAAAGAAATAAAGGGCATCCAAGTCAGCAAGGAAAAAGTAAAACTTTCACTACTTACAGATGACATAATATTCAATACAGAAAACCCAAAAGACTCCACTTAAAAATTGCTAGAACTGATAAACAAATTCAGTAAAGTTGAAAGATATAAAATCAACATACAAAAATCTGTTGCATTTCTATACACCAATAATAAAGCAGCAGAAAGAAATAATCAACTCCATTTACAATTGCACCAAAACCAATAAGATACCTAGGAATAAACCTAAACAAAAAGGTATAAGACCTATACTCTGAAAACTATAAACCACTAATGAAAGAAATTGAAAATGAATAAAGAAATGGAAAAATATTCCATATTCATAGAACAGAAAAACAAATACTGTTAAAATGTCTCTACTAACCAAAGCAATCTATACACTTAATGCAATCCTTATCAAAATACTAACAGCACTTTTAACAGATCTAGAACAATCCTAAAATTTTCATAGAACCACAAAAGATCATGAATAACCAAAGCAACTTTGAAAAAGAAAAGCAAAGTTGAAGGCATCATAATTCCAGACTTCAAGTTATATTACAAACCGATAGTGATGAAAACAGTATGGTACTGGCACAAAAATGGACACACAGATCAATAGAATAGAATAGAGGGGTGCCTGGGTGGCTCAGTCAGTTAAGTGTCCAATTCTTGATCTCTGCTCAGGTCATGATATCATGGTTAGTGAGTTCGAGCCTCATGTTGGGCTTTGTGCTGATAGTGCAGAGCCTTCTTGGGAATCTTCTCTCTCCCTCTCTCTGCCCATCCTCTGCTCTCAAAAAATAAATAAATAGGGGCACCTGGGTGGCTCCTTCGGTTAAGTGTCCGACTTCAGCTCAGGTCATGATCTCATGGTCTGTGAGTTTGAGCCCTGCGTCGGGCTCTGTGCGGACAGCTCAGAGCCTGGAGCCTGCTTCGGATTCTGTGTCTCCCTCTCTCTCTGACCACCCCCCCATTCATGCTCTGTCTCTCTCTGTCTCAAAAATAAATAAACCTTAAACTAACTAACTAACTAACTAAATAAATAAATAAATAAATAGAACAGAATAGAAAACCCAGAAATGGACCCACAACTATATGGTCAATTAATCTTTGACAAACAAGAAAGACTGTCCCATGGGAAAAAGACAGGCACTTCAACAAATGATGTTGGGGGAGGCGGTTATGGGAATGAGTATGGGCTAAATGGGTAAGGGGCATTAAGGAATCTACTCCTGAAATCATTGTTTCACTATATGCTAACTAATTTGGATCTAAATTTAAAAAAAATAAAATAAAATAAATGATGTTGGGAAAAGTAGACAACAGCATGCAGAAGAATGAAACTGGATCACTTTCTTACACCATGCTAAAATAAACTCAAAATGGTTGAAAGACCTAAATGTGAGACAAGAAACCATCAGAATCCTAGAGGAGAGCAAAGACAATAACCACTTTGACATCAGCCATAGTAACTTCTTTCTAGATATCTACTGAGGCAAGGGAAACAAAAGCAAAAATAAACTATTGGGACCTCATCAAGATAAAAACTTCTGCACAGCAAAGGAAACAATCAACAAAAGTAAAAGGAAACGTATGGAACAGGAGAAGATATTTGCAAGTGACACATGTGGTAAATGATTAGTATCCAAATCTGTAAAGAACTTATCAAATTCAACACCTAATAAAACAAATAATGCAGTTTAAAGTTGGGTGGAAGACATAAATAGACATTTTCCCAAAGAGGACATACAGATGGCTAATAACAGACACATGAAAATATGCTTAACATCAGTCATCATCAGGGAAATACAAATCAAAACTACAATGAGATATCACCTCACACCTTTCAGAATGGCTAAAATTAACAACACAGGAAACAACAGGTGTTGGAGAGGATGTGGAGAAAAAGGACCTTGCACCATTGGTAGGAATGCAAACTGATGCAGCCACACTGGAGAACCATATGAAGGTTCCTTAACAAGTTGAAAATAGAATTACCCTATGATCCAACAATTGCATGATTAGTTATCTTCTCAAACGATGCAAAAATACTGATTTGAAGGGATACATGTACTCCGATTTTTATAGCAGCATTATCAACAATAGCCAAATTATGGAAAGAGCCCAACTGTCCATCAACTGATGAATGGATAAAGAAGATGTGGTATATATACACTATGGAATATTGCTGAGCCATAAAAAAAGAATGAAATCTTGACATTTCCACGACATGGATGGAACATGAGAGTATTATGCTAAGTGAAATAAATCAATCAGAGAAAGGCAAATACCATACGATTTCACTCATATGTGCAATTTAAGAAATAAAACAAAAGAGCAAAGGGAAAGAAAAAAAGAGAGGGAGACAAACCAAGAAACAGACTCTTAACTATAGAGAACTGAGGTTTTGAGGGGAGGTGGGCAGGGGGATGGGTTAAATAAGTGATGGGTATTAAAGGGTGTATTTGCTGTGATGAGCACAGGATGTTGTATGGAAGTGTTGAATCACTAATCATACACTTAAACTAATATTACACCATATGTCAACTAACTGGAATTTAAATAAAAACTTTTTAAAAAGTGTCAACAATAAACTAGCAATAAGGATCAAGCAACTTCTCATGAAAACCATTAGGAATGAGAAAGAAAGCAATGCTAGGTCATTACAGATCAGCCTGAAACTCGGAAGGTACTGTCCCCTTCATGAGGGGAACAGAGGAAGAGGGACATATGGACAAAAATAGCCACAATGTGTGCAGAGGACTGTGAGGTGGATACTGGGATCTGACAGCCTGGAAAAGACCCTGGGAAGGCAGATGAGCACTTCTCATAGTCAAGGTGTCTTTCCAGGCTCTCAGGAGGTAGATTCTGAAAGCGATCCACAGCACACATACCCACATACACACACAGAGAAAGATTTGGTTACGGCACCAAATCTACCCCAGTCTAAGGACAGTCCCTTAGACCAGCATACACCAGACAGGATCAAGTGGGCTAATTTTCAAGGCAAAGACTCTGAATGGTGTTATAGAGATATTTTTATACTCCTTTTCATATTTTCTAAATTCTCTACAATTAGCGTATACATGCATATTTTAAATGCCTTTTAAAATGTAATTAAAAGTATAGAACTGGTTAGGTGACCTAAGAAAGGGAATCAGATTACCTATGGAAGAGGATAAAACTGTTCCTTTTAAGGTTCCTTAACATTTCGGAGGAGTCCTCAAACAATTTCAGAATTTGTAAACTATTCCCAAGCCCTCACCAGTGTTTGTCATTTTGGCCAATCCTGCTGGCTTCCTTGATGTGACCACAGCAGTAAGAACGCTTATCGCCAAAGTGAGATTTCTTTGCTTATTTCAGAAACAGCAGGGAGGAGTGAAAAGCCTTCACTTTTGTATCAAGGCTGGATAGAGAAGGAAGTTCGGAAAGTAAAATGAGGTAATGGCAGCAGAAAAGAAGGCAGGCAGGTTGGCGGCAGCAGGTTGGGCGGAGGAAGAGGGGCAGCCCTTGTGTATTTCCCAAATAGTCACACACAAACTGTATTTGGGCTCAAAGAATGGACAGAGAAACTCAAACTCTGACCTTAACTGCTCTTCCTAACATAAAAAACATGAGCTGCACCCACGTGTTCTGTGTCAGTAGGAAGGACAGGGAAGGAGTGGCACTGAAAGGAAAGAACCCCTTGGATTGATTGGGAGCCTGGGCAAACTAAATTGGTAAATCATTTCAAGAATCATTGGAAGGGCTGGGCTCACTCAGTTAAGCGTCCAACTTCAGCTCAGGTCATGATCTCGCAGTTCGCGGGTTCGAGCCAGGTGTTGGGCTCTGTGCTGACAGCTCAGAGCCTGGAGGCTGCTCCAGATTCTGTATCTCCCTCCCTCTCTGCTCCTCCCCCATTCATGTTCTATCTCTCTCTGTCTCTCAAAAAACAAATAAATGTTAAAAAAAAAAAAAGAATTAAAAAAAAAAAGAATCATTGGATGGGTCATACTCTTCAGTCCATTTATTTTTAACTTCTATTTTGCTAAATGAATTAACCAAAAGAATAAAAAATATAAATACTAAGGTTTTTGTTGCTATATTAAGCATATAAGTTTATTTTTCCAATACCTCTGCTTTCTGGGAGCTGCCCCCCCACATTTATAAACTTTCCATTGGAGCAATATTTGTGTAGATGTAGACCTGACTCTACCCCTAATATAGCCAAGGGGGGTACCTGACCCTTACCCAGACACCAGGTTATGGTCACATGGGTTGGTCAAAGATAAATATGTGCTTTCACCATGGCCACCTTCATCCTTCCTTATTGGGTGTTTGCAACTAAAAACTAGAAAAAGGTGGTTTCTCGTCAGTGACTCAAACTGCAATGTGTAAATTCTGGAATTTGTTGGCAGGCATGTTCTCTGTTATTTGGCTGAAAACAACTAGGAAATCTGGCTGAAGCAGGAGAGGAAAATTAGACAGATGCACAGAGAGAGGCACATGCAGAAATGGGAAAAGAAACCTCAAACTCCTGTAATGGTTCTAAAACTCAGCCTCATCTTTGTCCTTTTTTTAAGATTTGGTTACTAAAATCCTGTTGAATTTCATGAATTGCCTCAGGATCCAATTCATGAAGTCAACCCATTTCAAGAAAAATTCTTGCTGATCACAACTCACAGATCCCCAATTATTAAAGCTTGAATTTTTATAAAGGAAATGCATTAAAAAATAACTTAAATAGATGTCAGTGGGAGAGATGTTAAGTAAAAGATGTTGCATAATTTTGCTTCTATTAAAAGTACCATCATGAAAGCAACACAGCCAACATAGCAAATATTTATATAAGCAAATCAGCACATAAAATTGCATGAACATTCTAATTGCAACTGTGTAAAAGCCTATGTATCCCTAAATAGTAGAAGAGAGAATGGAATCATTAAAAATTGGAATAATATTGTTATAATAATATCTCACCATCAAAGTGAAGTATAATCATAGAGTACATAATTATATATACATATACATATACATACACAAAAAATACATGTAAATATGCATATTTGTATTATTATTAAACATAATCATTTAACCAGAGTTTCAGGAGTGCTAGTAGAAGGAACATGTAGTTCAAATGGAAAACCAGCAGCCAGCATAATACAAAATAGAATCAGTGTTTGCCCTACTATGGGCTAAAGTGTCGCAGCAAGTCCTGACCACACTTTCAAAGGGCTTTCCTATAACTGTTCAGCTAAGAATGTGAGCAGTGCCTAGTATTTGTGAATTCCTGGCAGAGGTACGGATTTGCAGAAAAGTCAGGGAAGAAGCAGCCTCAATCCCAATGCTTAGCATGCAGACAAGACTGAAAAGCGGCTCCCCTTTGCTATCATTGGCTTCTCTAGCATAAGCTCCTACTGCAGCACACTGTTTCAGTGCAGGACTTATCAGTGCATACAACATAGCCAAAGGAGAAAAACCAGAGATTTAAAATTTTAGATTCTATCCCCTCTGATAAGAAAAAGGAAATTTTCATAGAGGTATATATCTTTGTTTTCTAAAATCCATTGAATTATCATTTCTAATGTTCATACCTTATTATGTCACAGTGAAAATAAAGGAAAACCATAATCACTTCAGTCCTGGGAACAGCACATAGTCACCAAATTAGACACAGATGTGTAGCTACCACAGTCTAAACCCTTTAACCAATAACAGCTGCATCTGACCAAGGGTCCATTCCATGTGGGCACTGTGGCTGATGCCTTATAAGTGGCATCTCATATAATCCTCTGACAATCCTCTGACACAGGCTTTCTTACCCGTTTTATAGAAAACAAAGCAAAGAGTAGGAAAACGTAAGTACCTAACCCCAGGCCACACAGCTTCTAAGTGGAGAACCAGAATTCAAAACTAGGATTTCTCTCACTGCAAAATACATCTCTTTCCACTAAATTCTGACACAGGACATATCTGGTGATAATGATGATGGTGGCGATGATGATGAGGAGGAGGAGGAGGAGGATAACGATAATACCAAGATTTCTTGTGGAAGCAGAATGAATTTCATTCTGTGTGATCCTTAAGAACTAAATATGAGGGGGGACAGGTGACATCTGCTGCCACTGACACGCACTGCCTGTTCACAGTGCTAATGCTCAGAGCTGACTGAGGACAAGGGACCCTCAGAGAAGGGGACCCTGTCACTGGGAATGTAAGCAGAGGCTGTATCTGTGCTCAGCTGGAAGGTTGAAGGGAGAGAGAATAAAGAACCTTCAAGGCTCCCTTTAAGCCTGAACTTTCTTGACCCCTTGATTCTGAGGGTGATGATGGTGATGATGATAAAAATGGCAAGGTTTTTTGGCAGCAAGTCCATTAACTTCTTGGTTTCCTTAGTTCTGCCACTACTACACGCAACCCAGCAGTCCCCTTCAAGGTGCGGGGGCAGGGGACCAGGCTGGATGCTGAGTGGAGGGGATTTAGAAGCCTCTGTCTGCACCATAACCATGATAGCTTTGTTTTCTGTCTTACATGCTGGACTTCTGTGTAAGAATATATTTGGAGAAAAGTTTCCACTGCTAAGAAAGAAAGAGAGAGAGAGAGAAGAAAGAGAAAGAAGAAAAAAAAAAAGAAAAGTAGATATAGTGCTTGAAAACTTCTAAAAAAATAAATAAATAAATAAATGGGGGGGGGGGCAGCACCTGAGTAGCTCAGTGGGTTAAGTGTCGGACTTCGGCTTGGGCCATGAACTCACAGCTCATGAATTCAAGCCCTGTGTCAGGCTCTGTGCTGACGGCTTGGAGCCTGGAGCCTGCTTCAGATTCTGTGTCTCCCTCTCTCTCTGCCCCTCCCCCGCTCATGATCTGTCTCTGTCTCTGTCTCAAGCATAAAATAAACATTAAAATTAAAAAAAAAATAAAAAGAAAAAAAAGAAACTTCTGAATTAGGAGATCTGTACACTTTGAAAGGAAAGAATTGCACTTATGACAGCAGTTATCTAGGCAGTAACAAAACAGAATGCTTTGTTTCACCACAACTGAAGCTGTTAAACACCATGAAATTTGAGCCAGCCACCAAAGTTGACAAGTGATTAAAGACTTTAAATAATACCATGAATATACCAGAATCCTCCTGGATCCAACTGAAGAGCCAGTGTACAATGGGACTTGATGAATCAGCCATGTACAGACTCTAGGACCCATCCTGCCCTCTCCAGAGTATAAACTTTTCGATCATTTTCCAACACATAAACCATCCTGACTTTTTCCCACTCAGTGAACAACTCAGAGAATTGTTTCAGTGGACTCTGTTTCCTTACCTAGCAAGTAAATAAACTCAGCACATGCTTTGTTACCCCTGAAGTGGTCATCGCTTTCCTCTGTCATTTTCCTCCAAACTCTGGCACACTGGGACATTCTTGGGCATACTGTGGAAGGACCACCATTGGGTCCTGTGCTGATCTTTCCTAAGCCACATGTGCAGGAGGTGGCTGACTCAACAGGCAGGCTCTCAAAGGGCAAAGAACATTCACACAGGTAGCGATGTTACACCTGACCATGCACACATGGCAAATATCACATCACTAACTCCTCCTGTAATTTATAGGCAAGATTACATTCCAGTGAGAATTTTTTACTTCTGAATTGTCTTACTAATACAAACTAAGAAATGGAAGCAGTGCTTTACTTGAGATATCTAGCTAATTTGAATTAGATTTTTATTCCAATTTCAAAACTTTTTCCTCTGAGGGGTGCCTGGGTGGCTCAGTTGGTTAAGCCTCAGACTTCAGCTCAGGTCATGAACTCACAGCTCTGTGTTGATGGCTTGGAGCGTGGAGCCTGCTTTGGATTCTGTGTCTCCTTCTCTCTCTGCCTCTCCTCTGCTTGTGCTCTGTCTCTCTCTCTCAAAAATAAATAAACATTAAAAAAAACCCACTTTTTCCTCTGAAAACAAGTTCTTATTGAGGTTTTATCTTGAGGAGCTAAACAGGTTCAGTTAGAAAAACCAAAAGGTTCTGAAATATAGGAAGACCTTTTTTTTTGCATCTCATCTTTTTCCTCCTGTTGAGGAACCGGACAGTGCTCTCGCCTTCATAAAAGTCAGACTGGCTCCTTTCTGTGCGTTCAAATATCTCTACATACTTTTTTAAGCTTGGGCTCCAGTAGCGTGAACTTGGTGAGCTGTCTGCCCTCTCACTCTGTGTTCTGATTCCCTGCATGTCCTATACACTTTCAGACACCTATGTGAGAAGACAAACCTCTGCAGAAAGGAAAGGAGACAAGGTTGGTTGGCTAATAGGTCTCAGGTTCTAGCAACCAGGAATAACACTTATGGGTTAGAATGAGATGGTACAAAGTGTTCATGGTGAAATCCAGGAGATGGATGTAGTGATATTCACTCTAAAGTCCTTCCAAAGTTGATATATGTTTGAAAGTTTGTATAATAATATTTTAGAAAAGGAGTAAGTGCTTGATGTATTGCTTAACTGATAGAAACTTTAAGCTCCAAATCTACCTCAGAAATAACTTAGTAAAGGACAGGGCTACAAAACTGGACTTTAAGGGCTCTCATTTAGAGCCAATTGTAGCCAGGCCCAGTCTCATTTAGATTCCCTAAATGATGGGATCAATCTATCCCCTCTCCAGCTATGCAGCTCATTTGGCACAGAGGATAAGCCAGCAGGTAGAGTCAGAACTGTGAGGTCTCCGCTTTTCTCTTTTCTTTTACAGGGGCATCCCTTTGCTCTCCCTGCACCATTCCCCATCAGAGACTCCATGCCCTCCAGCTTCTAAAACTTTCCTCACCAACAAAAAGGAAAAAAAATCAAATCTGGTGTCCTGAGAGTCTCAGGTTTCTGCATCTTATGTTCTACATTTTTTGCCTACATAACCAAAAGTGTTTTAGCAACCAAACAAACTGGTGCTGTGGATTTGTGCCTGAGTGTGTCTGAGCATGGGAAGGTTTCTCCTACACCTAACACCCAAAAAAGCTTAAGGTGTCATAGAGCATAGATGCTTTCAAGGTCAGAGCTCAAAAACTCTTGGAGATTATACTCTAACTGCCTACTGTTTAGCCTGTACATCCCTCCAGGACAGACCTGAGCTATGAAAACTGTAATAATTTTCAAGCTCTTTTATGAATCATACATTGAAGCCATAGAGTAAGAATCTAATGAATTATCTTTTTCCTCCATTTATACTAAGTGGATGCAAGATGTTGATGAGAACAAACTGTTCTATTGAACCACTGAAGTCTTTTTGGTCCTGACAGCTCTATCTAGAATATAGTGTAAGAAAACAAAATGATACTTACAAAAGACATTGCTCCTATAAAACATAAGGCACCTAAGAAACAGGAACTATATTCAGTCACTCTAATTGATTTTTTTAAGTTTTTACTTTAGAGAAGGGGTTACTTTCCTGGAGAATAACTAGCTTCTCAGAAGTCTTTTCTGTAATTTGTTTACCAACCTGGTTTAAACCCAGCTCAGAAAATGTTACATCCTAGGCTTGATTCTTCCTTCCTGAAAAGAAAGTCTTAGTTAGGTTTTTTTGAGTTATGGAGGATCCAATGAAAGACCTGCTAGAGATTTACTGGAGTAAAGTAAGAAGGGGTTAATAGAAGGAGACATATGGAGACCATTAAGCAGCTCCAAAGGACACTGAAACTTGCTCTACTGGTAGTTGGCATTCAGAAGCCACAGCAGCAGGGGCTGTACCAGCTTCACTCTGGCAGAGATGGAAGGCTTTGAAATCAGAGGCAGCAGTGACTACTGTTTGGTGGTTTTTGCTTCTCAACAGAAACCATATATTCCTGGCTGCAACCCAGATCTTAAAATAGCTTATTCACTCATCCATTTCTTCACTTTTTTAGACAAAAGACCAGAGGTCAAGAAAGACTGAGGAAATTCATCACCTCTAGACCTACCTTATAAGAAATACTAATTATACTAGTATTTATGTAGAATTTATACTTCTACATATGAACTAAAGAGAAAATTTTAAAATAGCATAATAATAAATCCAACAGCACTTCATTTTCAGTCATAGCAATTCCATCCTTCCTGTTAGGGAGGAAACCGTGAGGGTTATCATAGATCTGAGGACATTATCTTAATTATATAATGACTATATCTCACTCTTCAGATACCTGTTTGCCCGTAATTAAATTATGTACCCAAAGGAAAAATGCCTTCTATGTCATTGATAGCATTCATTCATTCATTCATTCATTCATTCATTCATGTGTTTGACATATATCTAAGTGCCTACCATATGCTGGGTGGATTGAGTAGCAAATATAATGACTATCTTTGTACCATGAAACACTGGAAACAATAGATAACTCACAATTAAATCAAAGAATCTTACAGGTAAGAAATACTGAGGAAAATAAAGGTTAAGTTCACACAGCTAGTTAAAAAGGGTCATAACTAGCACTCAGGTTTCCTTCTTTTCTCTTGTACAAAGGTGTCCAGTTAAACAAACATAAACTATTGGAACTTCATCAAGATAAAAAGCTCCTACATAGCAAAGTAAATAATCAACAAAACTAAAAGGCATCCAATGGAATGGGAGAAGAGATTCAGAAACCACATATCTGATAAAGGGTTAGTATCCAAAATCTATAAAGAATTTATCAAACTAAACACCCAAAAAACAAACAACCCAGTTAAGAAATGGGAAGAAGACATGAATAGACACTTTTACAAAGAAGACATCCAGATGGTTAACACATGAAAAGATGCTCAACATCACTCCTCATCAGGGAAATACAAATCAAACCACAATTAGATACCACCTCACACTTGGCAGAATGGCTAACATTAACAATGCAAGAAACAACAGATGTTGGCGAGGATGCAGAGAAGGGGGAACCATCTTGCACTGTTGATTGAAATGCAAACTGGTGCAGCCACTCTGAAGAACAGTATGGCAATTCCTCAAGAAACTAAAAATAGAATTACTCTACAATCCAGCAATTGCACTGTTAGGTATTTACCCAAAGGATACAAAAATACAGATTCAAAGGGGTACATGCACCCCAATGTTTATAGCAGCATTATCAGCAATAGCCAAACTATGGAGAGAGCACAAATGTCTATCAACTGATGAATGGATAAAGAAGACATTCAGATGACTAATAGACACATGAAAAGATGCTCAACATCACTCATCAGCAAGGAAGTAAAAATCAAAACCACAATGAGATATCATCTCATACCAGTCAGAATGGCTAAAATGAACAACTCAAGCAACCACAGATGTTGGCAAGGATGTGGGGAAAGAGGATCTCTTTTGCACTGCTGGTGTGAATGCAAACTGGTGCAGCCACTCTGGAAAATAGTATGAATGTTCCTCAAAAAATTAAAAATAGAACTACCTTACAACCCAGCAAGTGTTCTACTAGGTATTTATCCAAAGGATACAAAAAAAACTGATTCAAAGGGGCACATGTACTGCAATGTTTATAACAACGATCGACAATTGCCAAAGTACAGCAAGAGCCCAAATGTCATTGACTGATGGATGGATGAAAAAGACATGGTATATATATACAATGGAATATTACTTGGCAATCAAAAAGGATGAAATCTTGCCATTTGCAACAAAGTGGATGGAACTAGAGTATATTATGCTAAACGAAATTAGTCAGAAAAACACAAATATAATATGATGTCACTCATACATGGAATTTAAGAAACAAAACAGATGAACATATGGGAAGGGAAGTAAAAATCATATAAAAACAGAGAGGGAGACAAACCATAAGAGACTCTTAAATATAACAAACTGAGGGCTGATGGAGGGATTTTGGGTGGGAGGATGGGCTAAATGAATGATGGGAATTAAGGAGGCCATTTGTTGGGATGAGCACTGGGTGTTATATGTAAATGATGAATCACTACACTAAAATCATTATTACACTGTATGGTTTAAATTTTTTTTTAACATTTATGTATTATTGAGAGACAGAGAGAGACAGAGCATGAGCATGGGAGGGGCAGAGAAAGGGGGAGACACAGAATCCGAAGCAAGCTCCAGGCTCTGAGCTGTCAGCATAGAGCCCAACATGGGGCTTGAACTCACAAACTGTGAGATCATGACCTGAGCCCAAGTGGGACACAACCGACTGAGCCACCCAGGCGCTCCATTATTACACTGTATGTTAACTAACTTGGATTTAAATAATAAAAAAAAACTCCTTTAAAGATTTTTGTAAGATTTTCTTAAAATGAAAATATGCTTATTACAGACCTTGCTCATAGTCATATGTAGGAACTCAGTCAGGTAAGAAATACACACACACACACACACACACACACACACACATATACATATACATATACACATATACATATACATATATATGTATATGTATATGTGTATATGTATATGTATATATATGTATATGTATATGTGTATATGTATATGTATATATATGTATATGTATATATACACACACATGTATATATGTATACATATATATGTGTACACATATATGTGTGTGTGTGTATATATACATACACATATATATATGCATATATATATATATATACACACATATGTATATGCATATATATGTATAGTGGTCTCATTCCCAAAGTCAGACACCTTTAAAGAAGTGGTTTTCTAGTTTTAGTGTGCAAAAACCACTAGGGATATTCTGCAAATAAAGATTCCCTGGCTTCTACCATCAAAGATTTTGATTTTGTAGTCATGTCAGTAGAGGCTGAGAATCTGAATTTTTTGTGAGTATTCCTACAAAAAAAAATTATTCTGGTGCACACTACACTTTCAGAAACTCTCATGCAAGGGATGTTAGACAGAAGGTACCTCGTTTTTCCTAAATGGCAACAACACACCTTCTTGATTTAACATTCCTATAGAGGTAGGGTGGCTTGCAGGTGATGAGTACCTGGGTGGTTAAACTGTTGGGGGGATACAGAGCACTAATCAATGGGACACCAGAAACCAGACATGGAGGCAGAGGGTGACTCCAAAATAAGATAATGTAAGAGTGGTCTTAGGTGCCCAAGACAGGCCCTACTCATATCCAGAGTTGTCCCTGGCTAGGCCTTTGAGGCAGAGATTGCTCTTTCTTGATATGATTACAGTTGGCAGCTAAAGGTTGTGGTCACTCTGAGTAGGGGAGAAGGGTTTGTGTGTAGCTGATGTTCTGTATTTTAATTCCTGTGATTAAATTCAGAAGAAGTAAATTAGCCTTTACCTATCCATGAGCTAATCATTTCTATGACACACTTGAAATAGCATCTGGAATCTGTAGCATATTTAATGATGTTATGACTTCTGCTTAGTGCTTTACAATAACACCATTGTGTAAATGTCTATCACCTAAGTGAGACAAGTCAGATCATCTCATTTACATCTGAGTACACAGTTTGTGAGTTTGAGCCTCACATGAGGCCTGTTGCTGTCAGTGCAGAGTCCACATCAGATCCTCTGTCCCTCTCTCTCTGCCCCTCCCCACTTACTTGCTCCCTCTCTCTCTCTCTCTCTCTCTCTCAAAAATAAATAAATATTTTAAAAAATTTACTGATAAGCCGAATATATACTTGAAAATACACCTCTGGCAAAAATTGTTATTATGTATATAATTCAATTCAACAAATATGTTCTATGTGCAAAGTGCTGTGTGCTAGTTTCTTTCTTCCACTAGGGCCTAATCACATAGCAGGGGAATGACAATAATACATGGTAAAATTTGACAAGGGCCATGGGGGGGAAGACAAAATACCATCCGAGGCAAAGAAGAGAGAGCTTCATGGAAGAATTGCTGTTTGAGGGAAATTGTGAAAATTTCAACAAACGGATGGTGGGAGGGGTAAGGTGAGGCTGGCAATTCAGATGGGACAAAGTCAAGCAGATAAGGAAATACAGGGCAAGTTCAGGGACTAGGACTAGTAGAGAATGTGTATAGCCTTTAGGGAAACAGTGGAAAAACAAAGCTATAAATATAGATATGGTCTGTATTTTAAAGAATTTGAAATGCTAAACTGAGTAGCAATTCCATACTTTCAAAAGGTTTTGTGAATGAGTGCAAGGTGAACACAAGTGTGAGCTCTGTGTTAGGAACATTACTCTGGCAGCAGTAAGTAAGAGAAGTGGAGCACTGGGAGTAGAGAGACTGGGAGCAGGGAAAATAATTAGGAGGCTGCTACTATAGTTCAGTGAGAGGCCATGAGGTTTGAACTGAGAAGGGAAGGTACAAGGGTGTGGATGCATGAGACATTGCATAGGTAGCATCTGGGTATTAAGCCTTCAGCTCTTAAGTTGCACTGACATTTGTGGTTAAATGGATTCCTGTGTTGGTTGCAACAAACATATTTTCAGTATAAGGGAGGGAGAAAAATGGAAGCAAGAAGAAAAACCAGGCAACAGAAGTTTGGTGCCTCAGATCCTGTCAATGATGCCCTTAGGGTTCATCTCTCTACTCACCTGGCATGAGAGCTTCTTTCTGCTAGCATCTGCCCCCTGCTGCCTGAGGGCTCCTGGTAGCCACAGGTACCAGGCAGTTAAACCCTGCGCATAGCCCTCAAGCAATGACAACTGAGAGTTGGCATAAAAATACCTATTTCCTCACCCCTCAGGAGACAACTCTGAGACCTGTTTTACACTGTCTTCCAGAATCCCAGTGGGCTTAAGTCCCAGTAGCCCACAGTAATAGCCTACTTAGGACAGCTTTCTTTACTGGCTTCCTTTCATTCTCTGGGTCATTTGCTCACTCCACTCAGGAGTGATTATGAGACTCAGGAGTGATTATAATTGTCTCTACCTGAACCTTCTATTCATTTGTCCACATTTTCCTCTAGTTCACTGAGGGCAGGAATCATTCATTAGTGTGACAGAGGACAGACAGGTGGGCTTGGTCCAGTAGCTTTAGGTCACCAAAAGCATTGAGTCAGCCTCATCGGATCAAAGGAAGAGCAGGATTTCCATTCACAGAGTGTGGGTGGTGTGATAACCATAGTTTAGACAAGAAAGAGAGAGTTAGAAACAGACTGATACAGAAACAGAGACAGACAGTGATGTTAAGTACTTTTTTTGTTTGTTTGTTGATTGTTTTCTGGGAGTTTTTTTCCGTTAAGTATTTTGGGACTGGATAAGCCTCCACAGGATACATATATTATCCTATGAAACTGTCCCATACAATCAAGTTAATGATTTTTATTGAGTGTCACTATGAAGTTGGCAGTGTTTGGGAGCTAAGGACAGTGACAGACAAGTCCACCAACTCAATAAAATTTACATTCTAGTAGACTGCAGATGGAGACAGATGCTAGAATGATAGATCATACATAGATGACTGATAGATACATAGATAACTATAACAGCAAATATTATATACACTATGAAAAAGAATTAAGAGGATAATGTGATTGAGGAGATGGGGATGTGTAATTTAGATTTGTTTAAGATATTTGAGTTAAGACCTAAATGACAAGAAGAAGGAGGGACTCAGATACAGGAAAGATTGCAAGAAGCATGTTTCAGGCAGAGGTAACAGAAAATTCTAAAGTCCTAGGCAGGAACTACAAGAAAGTCATTGTGGCCAGTGAAGACTGTAGCAGATGATGTTGGAGAGGTATGGATAAGGCCACATGGGGCCTTAATGGCTATCACAAGAAATTTGGGTTTTATTCTAAGTAAAATGAGAAGGCAATGAAGGATTTTAAGCAGGAAGGTAATGTAATTTTGTTTTTAAGAATATCCCTCTGATTGCTATGGGGAGAGTAGATTGTAAGGAAGCAAGAAAAAAAGTATTGAAATGTTGAGAGATTGTTTGCCTCTATTCAGGTACAATAGAAGCACTAAAGATTGACAGAACAGGACAATGATTTGGATATATTTTGGAGGACCTGATGTTGCTTTTGGTACTCCTACTGCCTTTAAAAATCACTCATGTATAGGGGCGCCTGGGTGGCTCAGTCGGTTGACTGTCCAACTTCAGCTCAGGTCATGATCTCACACTCCGTGAGTTCAAGCCCCATGTTGGGCTTTGTGCTGACAGCTCGGAGCCTGGAGCCTGCTTCAGATTCTGTGTCTCCCCCTCTCTCTGCCCCTCCCCTGCTCATGCTCTATCTCTCTCTGTCTAAAAAATAAATGAAAACGTTAAAAAAAATAAAAATAAAGATGAAAAAACATTTAAAAACAATCACTCATGTATATATTTCTTCTTCAAAGGTAATCCAACTTTTGTCCAAAACTTCAGGTCAGATTGTGCAGGAATACAATCACTTTCTGGAAGCCACCTGATATTTCCTTCAGGAAGGGTCCCATAAGGACAATAGTGATAAACACCCAGTAAAAGTTAGTCCTAGAGCTCCCACATTACAACACTTGGACACTTGAGAGTGAGATTCTCACTGCCTCCAGCATGTTTTGTGCCAGCTGAGGAGGCATTGCTGCCACCATCACTCCTTGGGTGGGTCTACTCCAGCTTCTTGGCACCATTCTTCCATTGTTTGGGGTGACATGTATAAACCAGGATATGGCACATATATTCCTTGCTTACACACACACACACACACACACACACACACACACACACTTAGTCATTTGAAAATCTCATCCTTGTTGTCCTATTTACTTGGTCAGACTCATCATCTGAAATGTAGCTTAGATTAATAAAATGGGGTAGACATCATCATAAGGACTCTTTATGGGTGATACTGAGAGCTGTTTTTCATGTGCATTAGAAAAGATATATTTCACTCATCGCAATAAAACTACATTGCTTCAAAAAGATGAACTAATCAGAAGCAGCTGGATAGAATTAAAGACACTGACAACTCAGAAACAAGCCATAAACGATCTTTCAGGGGGAAAGTACTTTTAAATTGTTTAAATGTGCTTGTCTAACATGTCACTAAAAGCTGTAATCTTCCATTCTCCATTAACAATTCCATCAATTTTTCCTTAATGTTTTAAATTAACTGTCTTCTCTCAAACATGATGCTGTTCAACATTTGAAGAAAATAGCCCTTATTTTTTTTATTCTGTATTTAGGAAGCTGAAATCATTTTTCATTTGCATTTTTATAAACGTTATTCATTTAGAAATTGGCATGTTTCCTATCATTTGAAATTTCAGAGCGCTGCCCCAAAATAAATGTACCTGTCCTTTTATAAATTCTATAATGCCTGTGATGTTAGAATTATAACTATACCAAGCAGAAGAAAATTACATTGTTTTTATAAAGATACATCATTTTGGAACTGGGAAGATGGTGGCTTAGGAGGACGCTGGGCTCACCGCACATCCTGCTGATCACTTAGATTCCACCTACACCTGCCTAACTAACCCAGAAAACCACCAGAAACTAGCAGAACGGAGACTCCGGAGCCAAGCGCAGACGAGAGGCCCACGGAAGAGGGTAGGAAGGGCGCAGAGGCGGTGCGCACTCCATGGACTGGCGGGAGGGAGCCGGGGCAGAGGGGCGGCCCGCTGGCCAAGCAGAGACCCCAAGTCTGGCTCCCAAAAGCGGAGGGGCTGGACGGAGTGTGTTCCCACAGCAAGCGGGACTTAGCATCTGGGAGGTCATGAGTTAACAGCTCTGCTCAGAAATGGGAAGGCTGGAGGACAAAGGGAGGGAGAGTTGTTGAGCCCCAGGACGACAGAGCTCAGTTTGGTGGGGAACAAAGGCGCTTGCCAGCACCATCTCCCTCGCCCATCCCCCAACCAAAATCCCAAAGGGAACCAGTTCCTGCCAGGAAATTTGCTTGGTCCACGCAAACACCCAACACTGTGCTTCTGCGGAGCCACCCCTCCAGCAGCGGGTCTGACTCCCTCCCGCTGCCACAGGGCCCCTCCTGAAGTGGATCACCTAAGGAGAAGCGAGTTAAGCCTGCCCCTCCTGCCCCCGGACACCTTGCCTACCCACTCCAGCTAATACGCCAGATCCCCAGCTCCACAAGCCTGGCAGTGTGCAAGTAGCCCAGACGGGACAGACCACCCCACAGTGAATCCTGCCCCTAGGAGAGGGGAAGAGAAGGCACACACCAGTCTGACGGTGGCCCCATCGGTGGGCTGGGGGCAGACGTCAGGTCTGACTGCGACTCTGCCCACTAACTCCAGTTATACACCACAGCACAGGGGAAGTGCCTTGCAGGTACGCACCACTCCAGGGACTATCCAAAATGACCAAACGGAAGAATTCTCTTCAGAAGAATCTCCAGGAAATAACAACAGCTAATGAACTGATCAAAAAGGATTTAAATAATATAACAGAAAGTGAATTTAGAATAATAGTCATAAAATTAATCTCTGGGCTTGAAAACAGTATAAAGGACAGCAGAGAATCTCTTGCTACAGAGATCAAGGGACTAAGGAACAGCCAGGAGGAGCTAAAAAATGCTATTAATGAGCTGCAAAATAAAATGGAGACAACTATGGCTCGGATTTAAGAGGGAGAGGAGAGAATAGGTGAACTAGAAGATAAAATTATGGAAAAAGAAGAAGCTGAGAAAAAGAGAGATAAAAAAATCCAGGAGTATGAGGGGAAAATTAGAGAACTAAGTGACACACTAAAAAGAAATAATATATGCATAATTGGTATCCCAGAGGAGGAAGAGAGAGGGAAAGGTGCTGAAGGGGTACTTGAAGAAATTATAGCTGAGAACTTCCCTGAACTGGGGAAGGAAAAAGGCATTGAAATCCAAGAGGCACAGAGAACTCCCTTCAGACGTAACTTGAATCGATCTTCTGCACGACATATCATAGTCAAACTGGCAAAATACAAGGATAAAGAGAAAATTCTGAAAGCAGCTAGAGATAAACGTGCTGTAACATATAAAGGGAGACCTATAAGAATCGTGACTGATCTCTCTACTGAAACTTGGCACGCTACAAAGGAATGGCAGGATATCTTCCATGTGATGAACAGAAAAAAAATGCAGCTGAGAATCCTTTATCCAGCAAGTCTGTCATTTAGAATAGAAGGAGAGATAAAGGTCTTCCCAAACAAACAAATACTGAAGGAATTTGTCACCACTAAACCAGCCGTACGAGAGATCCTAAGGGGGAATCCTGTGAGACAAAGTACCAGAGACATCGCTACAAGCATAAAACATACAGACATCACAATGACTCTAAACCCGTATCTTTCTATAATAACACTGAATGTAAATGGATTAAATGCACCAACCAAAAGACATAGGGTATCAGAATGGATAAAAACACAAGACCCATCTATTTGCTGTCTACAAGAGACTCATTTTAGACCTGAGGACACCTTCAGATTGAAAGTGAGGGGATGGAGAACTATTTATCATGCCACTGGAAGTCAAAAGAAAGCTGGAGTAGCCATACTTATATCAGACAAACTAGACTTTAAATTAAAGGCTGTAACAAGAGATGAAGAAGGGCATTATGTAATAATCACAGGGTCTCTCCATCAGGAAGAGCTAACAATTATAAATGTCTATGTACCGAATACCGGAGCCCCCAAATATATAAAACAATTACTCACAAACATAAGCAACCTTACTGATAAGAATGTGGTAATTGCAGGGGACTTTAACACTCCACTTACAGAAATGGATAGATCATCTACACACACGGTCAATAAAGAAACAAGGGCCCTGAATGACACATTGGATCAGATGGACTTGACAGATATATTTAGAACTCTGCATCCCAAAGCAACAGAATATACTTTCTTCTCGAGTGCACATGGAACATTCTCCAAGATAGATCATATACTGGGTCACAAAACAGCCCTTCACAAGTATACAAGAATTGAAATTGTACCATGCATACTTTCAGACCACAATGCCATGAAGCTTGAAATCAACCACAGGAACAGTTTGGAAAACCTCCAAAAGCATGGAGGTTAAAGAACACCCTACTAACGAATGAGTGGGTCAACCAGGCAATTAGAGAAGAAATTAAAAAATATATGGAAACAAACGAAAATGAAAATACAACAATCCAAACGCTTTGGGACGCAGCGAAGGCAGTCCTGAGAGGAAAATACATTGCAATCCAGGCCTATCTCAAGAAACAAGAAAACTCCCAAATACAAAATCTAACAGCACACCTAAAGGAAATAGAAGCAGAACAGCAAAGGCAGCCTAAACCCAGCAGAAGAAGAGAAATAATAAAGATCAGAGCAGAAATAAACAATATAGAATCTAAAAAAACTGTAGAGCAGATCAACGAAACCAAGAGTTGGTTTTTTGAAAAAATAAACAAAACTGACAAACCTCTAGCCAGGCTTCTCAAAAAGAAAAGGGAGATGACCCAAATAGATAAAATCATGAATGAAAATGGAATTATTACAACCAATCCCTCAGAGATACAAGCAATTATCAGGGAATACTATGAAAAATTATATGCCAACAAATTGGACAACCTGGAGGAAATGGACAAACTCTTAAACACCCACACTCTTCCAAAACTCAATCAGGAGGAAATAGAAAGCTTGAACAGACCCATACCTGCGAAGAAATTGAATTGGTTATCAAAAATCTCCCAACAAATAAGAGTCCAGGACCAGATGGCTTCCCAGGGGAGTTCTACCAGACGTTTAAAGCAGAGATAATACCTATCCTTCTCAAGCTATTCCAAGACATAGAAAGGGAAGGAAAACTTCCCGACTCATTCAATGAAGCCAGCATTACTTTGATTCCTAAACCAGACAGAGTCCCAGTAAAAAAAGAGAACTACAGGCCAATATCCCTGATGAAATGGATGCAAAAATTCTCAATAAGATACTAGCAAATCGAATTCAACGGCATATAAAAAGAATTATTCACCATGATCAAGTGGGATTCATTCCTGGGATGCAGGGCTGGTTCAACATTCGCAAATCAATCAACATGATACATCACATTACTAAAAGAAAAGATAAGAGCCATATGATCCTGTCAATCGATGCAGAAAAGGCCTTTGACAAAATCCAACACCCTTTCTTAATAAAAACGCTTGAGAAAGTTGGGATAGAAGGAACATACTTAAACATCATAAAAGCCATTTAGGAAAATCCCACAGCTAACATCATCCTCAATGGGGAAAAACTGAGAGCTTTTTCCCTGAGATCAGGAACACGACAGGGATGCCCACTCTCACCGCTGTTGTTTACCATAGTGCTGGAAGTTCTAGCATCAGCAATCAGACAACAAAAGGAAATCAAAGGCATCCAAATTGGCAAAGATGAAGTCAAGCTTTCGCTTTTTGCAGATGACATGATATTATACATGGAAAATCCGATAGACTCCACCAAAAGTCTGCTAGAACTGATACATGAATTCAGCAAAGTTGCAGGATACAAAATCAATGTACAGAAATCAGTTGCATTCTTATACACTAACAATGAAGCAACAGAAAGACAAATAAAGAAACCGATCCCATTCACAATTGCACCAAGAAGCATAAAATACCTAGGAATAAATCTAACCAAAGATGTAAAAGATCTGTATGCTGAAAACTATAGAAAGCTTATGAAGCTAATTGAAGAAGATATGAAGAAATGGAAAGACATATCCTGCTCATGGATTGGAAGAATAAATATTGTCAAAATGTCAATACTACCCAAAGCTATCTACACATTCAATGCAATCCCAATCAAAATTGCACCAGCATTCTTCTCGAAGCTAGAACAAGCTACTCTAAAATTCATATGGAAACACAAAAGGCCCCGAATAGCCAAAGTAATTTTGAAGAAGAAGACCAAAGCAGGAGGCATCGCAATCCCAGACTTTAGCCTCTACTACAAAGCTGTCATCATCAAGACAGCATGGTATTGGCACAAAAACAGACACATAGACCAGTGGAATAGAATAGAAACCCCAGAACTAGACCCACAAACGTATGGCCAACCCATCTTTGACAAAGCAGGAAAGAACATCCAATGGAAAAAAGACAGTCTCTTTAACAAATGGTGCTGGGAGAACTGGACAGCAACATGCAGAAGGTTGAAACTAGACCATTTTGTCACAGAATTCACAAAAACAAACTCAAAATGGATAAAGGACCTGAATGTGAGACAGGAAACCATCAAAACCCTAGACGAGAAAGCAGGAAAAGACCTCTCTGACCTCAGCCGTAGCAATCTCTTACTCGACACATCCCCAAAGGCAAGGGAATTAAAAGCAAAAATGAATTACTGGGACCTCATGAAGATGAAAAGCTTCTGCACAGCAAAGAAAACAACCAACAAAACTAAAAGGCAACCAACGGAATGGGAAAAGATATTTGCAAATGACATATTGGACAAAGGGCTAGTATCCAAAATCTATAAAGAACTCACCAAACTCCACACCCGAAAAACAAATACCCCAGTGAAGAAATGGGCAGAAAACATGAAAAGACACTTCTCTAAAGAAGACATCCGGATGGCCAACAGGCACATGAAAAGATGCTCAACGTCGCTCCTCATCAGGGAAATACAAATGAAAACCACACTCAGATATCACGTCACGCCAGTCAGAGTGGCCAAAATGAACAAGTCAGGAGACTATAGATGCTGGAGAGGATGTGGAGAAACGGGAACCCTCTTGCACTGTTGGTGGGAATGCAAACTGGTGCAGCCACGCTGGAAAACAGTGTGGAGGTTCCTCAGAAAATTAAAAATAGACCTACCCTATGACCCAGCAATAGCACTGCTAGGAATGTACCCAAGGGATACAGGAGTACTGATGCATAGGGGCACTTGTACTCCAATGTTTATAGCAGCACTCTCAACAATAGCCAAATTGTGGAAAGAGCCTAAATGTCCATCAACTGATGAATGGATAAAGAAATTGTGGTTTACATACACAATGGAGTACTACATGGCAATGAGAAAGAACGAAATATGGCCCTTTGTAGCAACGTGGATGGAACTGGAGAGTGTGATGCTAAGTGAAATAAGCCATATAGAGAAAGACAGATACCATATGTTTTCACTCTTATGTGGATCCTGAGAAACTTAACAGAAACCCATGGGGGAGGGGAAGGAAAAAAGAAAAAGAGGTTAGAGTGGGAGACAGCCAAAGCATAAGAGACTGTTAAAAACTGAGAACAAACTGAGGGTTGAGGGGGGGTGGGAGAGAGGGGAGGGTGGGTGATGGGTATTGAGGAGGGCACCTTTTGGGATGAGCACTGGGTGTTGTTGGAAACCAATTTGACAATAAATTTCATATATTGAAAAAAAAATAAAAATACATCATTGTTATAAAATTCCACAAAGCAACCTCATCCTTATATGCTTTTCTTTTCCTTCTTACAGCAACTTTCCTGGGAGAATAAGAAACACAAAGGGAGGGGCACCTGGGTGGCTCAGTCGGCTGAGCATCCGACTTCAGTTCAGATCATGATCTCGTGGTTCATGGGTTCAAGCCCTGCGTTGGGCTCTGTGCTGACAGCTCAGAGCCTGGAACTTGCTTTGGATTCTGTGTCTTCCTCTCTCTCTGTTCCTCCCCCACTCATGCTTTGTCTCTCTGTCTCTCAAAGTGAGAGAATAAAAATTTTTTCAAAAAAAAGAAACACAAGGGGAGAATATGATCACATCTCTGGCTCCCTATATTGCAGGGAATACATGTACATCTATCAGAAGAGATGTACAACACTTCACTTCATCCCAGTTAGCTGATGTAGCACATCTGGCTAATGGATAAGGGAAAAATAATACTGTTCACAGACCAGAGAAAACCTGAATTTTAATATCAAACTACCAAGCAACCACTAGTGGTCAGGCTGAGAAAGATATCAGACACTCCCTATAAGCCCTACTGCAGTGGTTTTATTTTGTTTTATTACTTTAGAATGTTTACTAATTCCTTTCCATTTAATAGATACTTAGTATCAATTTACACAGGCACAAATCCAGGTAAGGGGGTACAAACACAAATCTAGGTACTGGGATATAATGACAAAAGACAAACACAAACCACATTCTCAAGGAGCTCAAAATTGTAGAAGGGGATAAAAATCATGTTCATGTTACTATATTGTAATGTGATGATATTAGATAGGAAAGACTGTCTTATTTTATTTTAACATTATGGGGGCATGACAGAGTGATTAATTGTGCCTGATTTGGATAGGGAGAAGAGCACAAATTCCTCAAACTGACCCTGTTTTCAGTTTAACTGATCTCATTCTTATATCCTTGTTCTCTTACTAAACATAGAACATTCCTAACTTTGAAAACTTCAAGGAAGCGGTGACATTTGAAGTGGGCGTTGCATAATGAGAAAAGGTCTGTAAGGCTCTGGGACTTTCTCTCAGGATTAATTTAAGGATGAAGGTATGGACCTGTAGAAGATGTTCAGGGAAACATTGGACAAATAACTTGCTTACTACAATAATCTGTTTTTTATGTGTTCAACAAGTGATGAGAAAAATACTTGATTCAGTCTGTGAATAATCTGATACATCATTCCAAGGATCATAGACCTTAACCTCACATAATGGGAAACGACAGAAAAATTGTAAGCAAGGCTGTCATGACCAATTTTAAGTATTAGGAATATTATGTTGGCATGACGCCTTGATAGAACACTACTCAATTGTCTTCTAGCATCAGAGTTGCTGTTGCAAAATTCAGTGCCATACTGATTCCCAACATTTTGATGACCAATGATTTCCTTTGTTTAGTTATATAGTTAGTTGCTTTTGTCTGCCTTTCATGTGGAAGCTTTCCCAAAATGTAGGATGACATTTGTCTGTCAAGTCTTATTTTCAACTTATACATGGGAAAACTGATTGGAAACTCAAGGTACATGGGTAGGGCTTTTGAACATCTACATATTTAATGGCACAAAACCAGATTTCAATTGAATAATCCTCAAATATCAGTAACCCTTTAGGGCCAACACACTTCTCTAGCTTTATCTAGTCTTCAGGTTGATGGTTGGCAGTCACTAATCTGGGAGCAAAATAAAGAGCAGGGACTAGAAGTTTCATCATTCAGTGTGCAAATTCTCCCTTAATTCCCTTGAGTCCATCACTTCACCCCCACCCTCTACCTGGAATTTCCCATAACCAGAGACTTTTGGATATTACTTCCTCAGATTTGAACTTTGACCTTGGTCTTTTGCTTACCTCTGATTATCACACATTTCTAGGTTCTATGTCAAGTGGCAGTTTGCTTCATAAATCCTGTTTGCCGATTCAGGTGGAAACCTCCTCTGCCCTACCAAGTAAATGGCTATCCTGCTGTCTACTTTTCATCTTCAGAAACTTTTTAGACATTTCATCTGTTGTTTTCCTTCACCTCCTGTTTACAAAATTATAGCAGGTGTCAACCTATTCCTTAACAATTGAGTCTGCAATGCACAAAATCTAGGCACTCCAAAAAGTAGGCTCAGACACATATCTATGAAAGAAATGGGGCGGGAGCTTGGAGAGTATGGGAGAGCCATCAAACTGCAATGAAGGTGAAGGAGAGATGGAAGGAAGAAAGTTTGAGTGGAAGCATCTTAGGATGCAGTGCAGTTGTAAGAAAAGTTCAACAAGGCTGTCGGGGCAGGGGGTGGTTCTTAAGGCAAGTTCACTGGTCAGTAGAGTTCCACATCTCTAAGGCATAGACCCACCTTGCCATTCCTGCCATTCTGTCACTGTCTGGGATCAGTCCATTGAAAGCAATATGGGGGTGGATTTCACAGTGTAGCATCTAGCATCTTGGCCAGTAATGCTTTCTGTAGTTGGAGATCTGAAAGGCACATTCTTATGGCCACCACACAGCTGAAACATTGAAGAACATAGGAAAACACATTCCTGTGACAGCACATAGTATTGCAGCAGTAGTTAAAACCAGTATCTGCTGGAGATAAAAACACCTAAAATAGCATTTGTGCTTAAAATAGCATCTGTGCTCTGGTTTAGGGGTCAATAAACTACAGCCTGTGACCCAAATTCAGCATGTTGCCTGTTTTGTAAATACCATTCTGTTTGAACACAGGCACACCTATTTATTATTATGTATGGCTGCTTTCACACTACAGTTCAGTTTCAGAGTTGTGACAGAGACCATATGTATGGTTTGCAAAGCTGAAAATATTTATTCTCCATCCCTTTACAGAAAGTTTTCAGACCACTACTCTAGTTTAAAGCTCGTTGTAATTTAATTAGAGAAGTCTTTGTAAAATACACTGTTTTCCACACTTTGCACTCCCAGCTGAAGTTTTCAAGAGTCACACACTAACACAATGACGGAGAGAAAAGAATCCTGTAGAAAACCATCACAACCTCAACTTTTCCCACCGTAAGTAGTATCCCTTTCCCAATGTAATGAAGTGCAAGATAATTGTCAGGGTCCATGCTAGTCACTGGGAATATACAGATGAAGACATGATCTTACTTTCAAAGAGCCCAGAGTCCAGCAAATGTGTTAACAAATCACAATAAAGTAATGTAACATCTGCTCTAAACAGGGTGTAAAAAGCATTTAGAAAGCAAGGATGAAAATTCACGCATAGACTTGAATAAAATATGTCAAATTAAACATATGCATTTATTCCCTGCCACATCCACAAAATATACCACTAAGATGATAGTAAAAGAACTGTAAAACACACATACACATGTATACATGTACTCAGATACATGTATATATTTGATTTTAGAAGCATATAAATCCAGAGACACATATATAGGTATAGCAAGTAACAGACTAGGAAAAATATTCAAATATACATGTTTGACAAAAGTCTTGTATCCAGAATATAACTCTTATAACTCAATAAAAATAAAACAGCCCAATAAAAATGGACAAGAGATTTGAACAGATTCTCCACAAAAGCATATAAGTAGCCAATAAGTACATGAAAAAGATGCTCAATATCATTTGTCACCAGGGAACTGCAAATTAAAACTACGATGAGATACTACTATATACCCACCAGAATGGTTAAAAATAAGACCTTTGACATTGCCAAGTTACCAAGTGTTAGAATGTAAAGCAACTGGAATGGTCATATATTGTTGATACTATATGTGATGGTTAATTTTATGCATCAACTTGACTGGGGCCACAGGGTGCCTAGATATTTGGTCAGACATTATTCTGGATATATTCCTGAAGATATTTTTAGATGAAATTAACATTTAAATAGGTAGACTGAGTAAAACAAATTGCCCTCCCTAAGGTGAGTGGGTCTCGTCCACCAGCTGAAGGACCGAGTAGAACAAAAAGGCTGACCTTTTATGAGAGCAAGAGGGAACTCCTCCTGTCTGACTTCTTTGACCAGGCAGATAAGTCTTTTCCCACCTTCAGACTCAAACTGAAACTCTTTGGTGTCTCGAGCCTGCTGGCTTTCAGACTAGAGTTATACCAACTGTTCTCCTGGGGCTCCAACTCATCAACTGTCTATCTTGGGACATCTCAGCCTCCATAATCATGTGAATCAATCACTTACAAGTCTCTTCCTACATGTATGTACATCCTATCTGTTCTGTTTCTCTGGAGAACTCAGACTAATATACTATGTAAAATGTAAAATGGTACAATCATTTTAGAAAACAGTGTACCAGTTTCTTGAGAAAAGTTTACATTTGGGGACATTTTTTTAATTAGTTAGAAGAAAACTTGCCTATAATCTAGTCTTTCACAACCAGGCAGAAGGGATTAGGGAAATGGAGCTAAAGCTTATAAAATGCTGAAAGCCAGCCCCAAACAGCAATTAATATATTTTCAACATTCACCGCATTGCTCTGTGTGTTCCAATAATCTGCTGTGACCTACTTCCTAAACTACAAAAATAAACTGTATGAAATTTACATGCCAGAATTTAGTTCTTATTAAGTATAGCAGTGTATTTCTTTTAATGGAAAAGTAATTGAAACCTAAAACAAATTAGGTAATAATATCTGCGCAAGAGTGTGGTGTTTTTTTAGCTGCATGTGCCTTGTTGTACTTAAAGTAGACCAGTCTCATCATGTGATTAAGGATTTTAGAAGTACGTTGTAAACTCTAAAGGGCTATGTAAGTGGTAGGTACAATTCCCAGTCTAACAAAGCATAAAATTGCCCATTATCAATTGTGATATTCCTGAGAATATTCCCAGTAGCTGCAGCATAGGACCTCCAGCCTCACACAGCATAGAGCTTGGAATATATTCCCTTTTATCTCTACCAGTTACTTCTTTATTTCCCTCTCTCTCTCTCTGTGAGATCAGTTATTGTCTTATCTGTTCCTGAATAGCTACTCTGCTCTTTCTATCTGGAAACAGAATTCTCCTTTAATCTGTTTAGACTTTATTAGACTTTATTAGACTTCACTTCACTTTAACATATCTAGGTATGGATTTTCCCTTACCTATCCTGTTGCTCATTCTTTAGGCATTTACAATCTGAAGTATTTTTCTTTAATTCGGGGAAGCTGATTGCCAATATTTCCTCAAATATTTTCCCTCTTCTATATATTTTTTTCTTCTGGCACTCCCATTTCCCAGATGTCGTCATTTCTATTGCTTTCCTACATATCTCTTGTTATTAATATTTATCATGTTTTATCTCTTCATTTTTTCCTTCTTCATTTAGAATGAATTCTACAATTTGACCTTCCAGGTTTATTCCTTTCTCATATCTATCCTGCTATTTACCTCATTCATGTGTTCTTTATTTTAACTCTTCTATTTTTCATACCTACTAGGCCTTTTCTATGACTTCTTATTCCTGAATCCTATCTCAGATTAATAATATAGTCCCATATCTTTGAGGATATTAGGCTTATTTTAATTGTTTGGACTCTGTGTCTATGAGGCATAGATTCATCTATTTGTAGTCTTACTTTTATGTGATCATACTCCTCAGATTCAGTTATTTTGACTAGTGAGCTTCTGGTTCATGAAGGGTATCACCTCTTCTGATAATGAGATTTAGGGAGAAGCAAAGACCAGGTGTTAGTTTCGTCCCTTCTGGTAAGTGAAAAGACAGAGAAGGAGTGGAGCCTCTTACTTGTATCCCTTCCCCCCCCAGATAGCTCCTCAGGCCAGGAATTTACCTTAATTTTCTGAAAGAAGCCCCACTGGGAGAGCATACATAGGCTTCTCATTCTATTACCCACCAGCCCTCCCACCAGGTTTGGAGGCCAAGTGGGTAAAAGACTGATACCCAGGATGGTCAAATACCCACACCATATCCATCAGCTCCTTGCCCTTAGCAAGTCCTTTTGGTGCTTGGATTATCAATAGTCACTGAGTGGCCTAGGTTGTTCCTGCCAACTCTGGCTGCAGTGGCAATGGGGTGATGAGGTCCCTCTCCTGGCAGAAGAATGAGGTATCTTCCACCTGCTCCCTCTATTGCTGAGCTGCCCTCACCCCCAGAATGGCCCCACTCTGACCGCAGCACAAGGTTTCACTCTGTTCTGCTTAGCTCCACTGATCTCAGCTTCCTTCTCACTTCCATAATTTCTCTTGCACACATTTTGGTGAAAGGGAACCAGAAACTCACCTTACCAAAATCTGAAAGCTCTCATTTTCTGATTTTTCTACAATAAATGTATATTATTTGTTGACTATTTTTCAAGATTATGCAAAAAAGCTGTTAGTGTCTTTTTAGTCTTCATTAAGAGGGAAGGAGAAAGGAACAGATTAAGCAGTTATTGAACATATGATATCTGTCAGGCATGTAGTTTAGTTAATAATGCCTGGTACCAATAGGCATAATCACAGGTAAAATATTGTTTGCAGTTAGTTGTATCTGAGGCAGGCATCACCATTGCTAAGCCAAAGTTTTTCTAAGAGAAGTCACACATATGAATTTTGGTGATCAGAGTGTATGCATTAGCAAAACAATGGATAAATTCATTATTCACATTGATCTCTCATTATCTGCAAACCACAATGGCAAAATCAGAGTGGACTATATTAAAATTTGTACAAAACCACCTCCATCTTCAAAGAATTTACTATTCAGTTGGGAATGCAAGGCATATGGGTTCAAATCATTTTAACAAATAGGTATTAAGAACTTAAATAATGTGAAAGACTCAGATTTTCTGGGAGAAGGGAAAGGACGTTCCATGTTCAAGAATCAGTCCAAAATATTTTGGAAAGGTTCTCTCATTAAAATTATTTTCGAAATATAGAAACTTATGGAAATAATATACTTTATTTTCCTTTCATGTGTTAATCTGTAGATTAATGATTCCAAAGGCTCACATAAGAAATCCAAAAATAAATTTTCATTGTGATATTGGTACAAATAGGGATTGCATCATTTTAATAAAAATATTTTTAAAACCTAGAAGGAATCATAAGTTTAGCATTTGGGGGCTCTTAGAAAATTCCTGGAATAATCAATAAATGCTGAATGCCAAACTTTAACAAAGTATTTTTTCCTGCCCTTAGCTAGCTGTGTAACTTAAAAACAAAAAATTGAATGTTGCTTGCGTCTACATTTTTATTATGGAAACACCAAATACACAAAAGTAGGGAGAATAGTACTGTGAACTTCCAAGGCCTCATCACCCAGCTTCAGTAATTACCAAACCATGACCAATCTTGCTTCTTTCTCTATATGCCCCAACTTCCCCTACTTAGATTATTTTGAAGCAAATTCTAGACATTATATCATTTCACCTGTACTTTAGTTTGTATACCCCAACTACATATAACCACCACCATCATCATATTGCCCAAATTAAAAATACCTAACATCATTAAATTTTGTCACTGTCCACAGTCCCTCGGTTGTCTCTAATAGGGTTTTTTTTCTTCTTGATTTTGTCTTTAGAATTCCTTTGAATCAAGATGGAACCAAAACTTGTTTCCATTAACCAAATGTCGATTGGTTAATATATCTCTTAAATGTCTTTTTTTTTAATTTACCTCCAAGTTAGTTACCATATAGTGCAATAATGATTTCAAGAGTAGAATCCAATGATTCATTCCCTACATATAATAATACCCAGTGCTCATCCCAGCAAGTGTCCTCCTCAATGCCCTTTACCCATTTAGCCCATCCCTCCACCCACAACAACACCTCCAGCAACCCTCAGTTTGTTCTCTGTATTTAAGAGTCTCTTATGCTTTGTCTCTCTCCTTGTTATTATATTATTTTTGCTTCCCTTCCCATATGTTCATTTGTTTTGTATGTTAAATTCCACATATGAGTGAAGTCATATGATATTTGTCTTTCTCTGACTAATTTTGCTTAGCATAACATGCTCTAGTTCCATCCACGTTGTTGCAAATGGCAAGATTTCATTTTTTTTTATTGCTGAGTGATACTGCATGGTGTGTGTGTGTATACATATATATACACATCTATATATATGTGAAGAAGATTGTATATAAATATATATCTTGTCTGTCATATATAAATATACATCTTCTTCATCCATTCATCCATTGATGGACATTTGGGCTCTTTCCATACTTTGGCTATTGTCGATAGTGCTGCTATAAACATTGGGGTGCATGTGCCCCTTTGAAAGAGCACGTCTGTATCCTTTGGATAAATACATAGTAGTGCACTTGCTGGGTTGTAGGGTAGTTCTATTTTTAATTTTTTGAGGAACCTCCATAATGTTTTCAGGGGTGGCTGCACCAGTTTGCATTCACACCAGCAGTGCAAAAGGGTTCCTCTCTCTCCACATCCTCACCAACATCTGTGGTTGCCTGCCTGAATTGTTCATTTTAGCCATTCTGAGTGGTATGAGATGGCATCTCATTGTGGTTTTGAGTTGTATTTCCTTGCTGATGAGTGATGTTGAGCATCTTTTCATGTGTCTATTAGTCATATGAACGTCTTCTTTGGAGAAGTGTCTATTCCTGTCTTTTGTCATTTTCTTCACTGGATTATTTGTTATTTGGGTTTTGAGTTTGATATGTTCTTTATACATTTTGGATACTAACCCTTTATTTGATATGTCATTTGCAAATATCTTCTCCCATTGTTTCCTTCTCCATGCAGAAGCTTCTTATCTTGATGAGGTTCCAATAGTCATGTTTGTTTTTCTTTCTCTTGCCTCTGGGGACATGTTAAGAAGTTGCTGAAGGTGAGGGCTGACTGGATGTAATGACCACAAGGGTGGAAGAAGCAGAAGGATAAATAAGTGATATAAAAGATAAAATTATGGGAAATAACGAAGCTGAAAGAAGAGAGAAAAGTATTATTTCAAAAATATAGACTTAGGGAGCTCAACAACTCCATAAAATGTAATAGCATTCATATCATAGGAGTCCAGAAGAAGAAGAGAGGGAAAAGGGGACAGGTTTATTTGAGGAAATTATAGCTGAAAACTTCCCTAACCTAGGGAAGTAACTAAATATCCAAATCCAGGAGACACAGAGACCTCCAATCAAAATCAACAAAAACAGGCCAAAACTAAGGCATACTGTAGTAAAATTAGCAAAATATAGAGATAAGGAAAAAAAAACAACCCTAAAAGCAGCAAGCAAAAAGAAATCCTGAACTTAAAGGGAAGACAAATAAGGTTAACAGCAGACCTTTCCACAGAAACTTTGCAGTCCAGAAGAGAGTGCCATGATATATTCAATGTGCTGAGGGGAAAAATATGCAGCCAAGAATTCTACATCCAGAAAGGCTATCATTCAAAACTGAAGGAGAGATAAAGAGTTTCACAGACAAAAACTAAAGGAGTTTGTGACCACTAAACCAGCCCTGCAAAAAATATTAAGAGGGACTCTTTGAGTGGGAAAGAAAGACCAAAAGCAACAAAGCCTAGAAAAGAACAGAGAAAATCTCCAGAGACAATGACTTAGCAAGTAATAAAATGGCACTAAATTCATATCTATCTATCAATATCACTCTGAATATAAATGGACTAAATGTTTCAATCAAAAGACATAGCGTATCGAATGTATTTTTAAAAAAAAAAGATATTCTGCCCACAAATGACTCATTTTAGACCTAAAGACACCTGCAAGTTGAAAGTGGGGATGGAGAACTATCTATGATGCTAGTGGATGTCAAAAGAAAGCTTGAAATCTTATACTTATGTCAGAAAAACTAGATTTTAAACCAAAGATTGTAACAAGAGATGAAGAAAGGCACTACATCATAATAAAGGGGACGATCCAACAAGAAGACCTAACACTTGTAAATTATTATGACCCCAACTTGATACGCCCAAATATATAAATCAATTAATAACACACAACAAGGAATTCATTAATAATTATACAATAATAGGAGAAGCCAAGATGGCGGAATAGCATGGAAGTTTTTTGTGTATCTCGCGTCCATGAAATACAGTCAGACCAACACTAAACCATCCTACACACGTAGAAAACTGATTGGAGGATTAACACAACAATCTGCACAACCTGAACCACAGAATTCAGCAGGTATGCTTGCGGAGAGGTGAATTTGGGGAGCGAGAAGCCCCTGAGGGCAGGGAACCGCTTTTGTGGGCAGAGAGAGGACTGGGGAGGGGGGGAGAATACAGGAAAAGCACCCTTCCCCAAAAGCATCTGGAGAGAAAGTTGAAAATTGGAAACAGCTGCAGGGACTAAACTAAAAAGGGAGAAAGGATAAAGGATAGGGTTTAAATTCCATTAAGACTATAAACAAGGGGAGCCCAAAGTCTGCAACTCTGCAGCTCAATACCTGGTGGTGCTCTGCTGGGAAGGGTGAATTCCTGGGACATGAGTGGGGGTCCAGGAGGTTCTCAGGCCATATGGGGAAAAGCAGTTCCACTGCTGGAAGGACATTTGGTAGAGACTGTTGAAGCCACCTGGTCCCAGCAGACCCCAGAAAACGGCTACATTCGCTGGTGCTGGAACAAGGACGTTAAGGGTGAAGACTGGTGCCAGATGTGTGTTGTGATTTTCCATAATCCCTGAATTGCCACTGCTACACTATCTCGCAAACTTTTTGTGAGGTGGGCTGGCACCTGGCGACAGTCTTGGGGCACCAGCAGCAGCAGGGTCGAGCAAGCGTTCCTGGGTGCAACCGACATTTGGCCATTGCTCATTCAGCCATTGCTCAGTAAGACCCTCCCACAGAGGGGTGGAACAGATCAAAGCCACAGTCCTTCAGAAGAAAGGGGCTGGGGAAAACAGCCACATCTGAGACAAAACTCGGGAGACAGGTACTGCCTGGGGCTTGGTCACAGACAGTGAAAAAGCAGGGAGTGGATGAATACCAAAGACAGAGGACGGGTGCGCAGTTGCTGATCTGGGAGAACAGACTGGGTAGTTGGGTGACTCCATTTTCACTGCTCCCGTGCATGCACACACGCACCTACGAGCCCTGCAACAATCCACCCCAGTAGGCTAGCAGCGCCATCTAGTGGAGAGTGGGGCCATTACACTGAGCCCCGCCCAACTGGGCCAAATTTGCTCAAGAACACAAGTCTCACCACCAGCTTATTTTATGCACTGTAAAGCACAATATAGGCTGACTTCTAGGGGAAAAAGAAGTAATTTCAGTCCTATTTCAATCTGTTAGCAAGTTCATCTATTTAATTTTCCTTCTTTCTTTCTTTTTTTCTTTTTCTCTTTTACACTTCATTTCTTCTTCTTGAATACAGAAAGAGAAAACATTCATTTTTAGTTTCAATTTTTATTAAAAATATATATTTTTAATTTTTTACTATATTTTTTACTTTTATGTAAATTTTTTCAAATTCTATTTTACTTCCATCATTTTATTTTAGTCTACTTCAATGTATTCACCTTTTCAAATTTTCAAATGATTTCCTTTTTTTTCTTTTCTTTTTCATTTCTTTTCTTTTTCTTGAATGTGTAAAGAGAAAAAATTCATTTTTATTTTTAACTTTTATTAAAGATATTTTCTTTATTTTTTTCTATATTCTTTACATTTGCGTATATTTTTTCAAACTCTGTTTAACTCCTATCATCTTATATTAGTCTACTTCAGTGTATTCATTTTTTCAAATCCTCAAACAATTTCATTTTTTTTCTTCCCCCCCACCTTTTTGTTCTCTAATCTGTCAAATCACTTTCAACACTCAGACCAAAACACACCTATGATCTAGCATCATCTATTCGATTTGTGTGTGTGTGTGTTTAATTTTTTAATTTTAATATTTTTTAATTTTATTTTTTTAATTTTAATTTTTCTACCTCATTAATTTCTTTTTCCCCTCAAAATGACAAAATGAAGGAATTCACCCCAAAAGAAAGCACAAAGAAATGACAGCCAGAGATTTAATCAACACAAATACAAGCAAAATGTCTGAACCAGAATTTAGAATCACGATAATAAGAATACTAGCTAGAGTTGAAAATAGATGAGAATCCCTTTCTGCAGAGATAAAAGAAGTAAAAACTAGCCAGAATGAAATTAAAAATGCTATACTTGAGCTGCAATCACAGATGGATGCAGCAGCAGCAAGGATGGATGAGGCAGAACAGAGAATCAGTGATATAGAGGACAAACTTATAGAGAATACCAAAGCAGAAAAAAAGAGGGAGATTAAGGTAAAAAAGCACAATTTAAGAATTACAGAAATCATTGACTCATTAAAAAGTAACAACATCAGAATCATAGGGTTCTCAGAAGAGGAAGAGAGAGAAATAGGGGTAGAAGGGTTATGTGAGCAAATCACAGCAGAAAACTTTCCTAACCTGGGGAAAAACACAGATATCAAAATCCAGGAGGCACAGAGGACCCCCATTAGATTCAACAAAAAAAGACCATCAACAAGGCATATCATACTCAAGTTCACAAAATACTCAGGCAAGGAGAGAATCATGAAAGCAGCAAGGGAAAAAAGTCCCTAATATACAAGGGAAGACAGATCAGGTTTGCAGGAGACCTATCCATAGAAACTGGGCAGGCCAGAAAGGAGTGGCAGGGTATATTCAGTGTGCTGAATCAGAAAAAATATGCAGCCAAGAATTCTTTATCCAGCAAGGCTGTCATTCAGAATAGAAGGAGAGATAAAAAGTTTCCCAAACAAAAATTAACAATCTAGACTTTAAAATAAAGACTGCAGCAAGAGATGCAGAAGGGCATTATGTCATAATCAAGGGGTCTATCCACCAAGAAGACTTAACAATTGTAAACATTTATGCACCAAATGTGCAAGCACCCAAATATATAAATCAATCACAAACATAAAGAAACTCATCAATAGTAATACCATAATAGTAGGAGACTTCAACACCCCACTCACACCAATGGACAGATCATCTAGTCAAAAAATCAACAAGGAAGCAATGGCTTTGAATGGCACACTGGACCAGATGGACTTAACAGATATATTCAGAACATTTCATCCTAAAGCACCATAATATACATTCTTCTCCAGTGCACATGGAACATTCTCCAGAATAGACCATATACTGGGACACAAATCAACCCTAAATAAGTACAAAAAGATCAAGATCGTACCGTGCATATTTTCAGACCACATTGCTTTGAAACTCAAAATCAACCACAAGAAAAAATTTGGAAAGGTAACAAATACTTGGAGACTGAAGCACATCCTACTAAGGAATGAATAGGCTAACCAAGAAGTTAAAGAGGAAATTGAAAAGTATATGGAAACCAATGAAAATGATAGCACCACAATCCAAAACCTCTGGGATGCAGCAAAGGCGGTCGTAAGAGGAAAGTATATAGCAATCCAGGCCTTCCTAAAGAAGGAAGAAAGATCTCAGATACACAACCTAACCTTATGCCTTAAGGAGCTGGAAAAAGAACAGCAAAAAAAAAAAAAAAAAAAAAAAAACCCAAACCAGCAGAAGACAGGAAAATAAAGATTAGAGCAGAAATTAATGCTATTGAAACCAAAAAAACAAAAACAAAAACAGTAGAATAGATCAATGAAACCAGAAGCTGGTTCTTTGAAAGAATTAACAAAATGATAAACCACTAGCCAGTTTGATCAAGAAGAAAAAGGCAAAGACCCAAATAAATAAAATCAAGAATGAAAGAGGAGAGATCACAACCAACACAAAACAAATAAAAACAACAATAAGAGAATATTATGAGCAATTATATGCCAATAAAATGGACAATCTGGAAGAAATGGACAAATTCTTAGAAACACATACACTACCAAAACATAAACAGGAAGAAATAGAAAACTTGAACAGACCCACAATCGGTAAGGAAATCGAACTAGTAATCAAAAATTTGCCAAAAAACAAGAGTCCAGGGCCAGATGGCTTTCCAGGGCAATTCTAGCAAACATTTAAGGAAGAGTTAACACCTATTCTCTTGAAGCTGTTCAGCTGTTCCAAAAAATAGAAATGGAAGAAAAACTTCAAAACTCTTTCTATGAAGCCAGCATTACCTTGATTCCCAAACCAGACAAAGACCACACTAAAAAGGAGAACTATAGGCCAATTTCCCTGATGAACATGGATGCAAAAATCCTCAACAAGATAGATATTACCCACAAGATATTATTCACCACAACCAAGCAGGATTTATACCTGGGATACAGGGCTGGTTCAATATCCACAAAACAATTAATGTGATATATCACATCAGTAAAAGAAAGGACAAGAACCACATGATTCTCACAACAGATACAGAGAAAGCATTTGACAAAATACAGCATCATTTCATGATAAAAAGCCTCAGGAAAGTAGGGATAGAAGGAGCATACCTTGAGATCATAAAAGCCATATATGAACGACCCAATACTAATATCATCCTCAATGGGGAAAAACTGAGAGCTTTCCCCCTAAGGTCAGGAACAAGACAAAAATGTCCACTCTCACCACTGTTATTCAACATAGTATTAGAAGTCTTAGCCTCTACAATCAGACAAGGCAAAGAAATAAAAGGCATCCAAATCGGCCAGGACAAGGTCAAACTTTCACTCTTCGCAGATGACATGATACTCTATATGGCAAACCTAAAAGATTCCACCAAAAAACTGCTAGAATTGATTCATGAATTCAGCAAAGTTTCAGGATATAAAATCAATGCACAGATATCGGTTGCATTCCTATACACCAACAATGAACTGACAGAAAGAGAAATCAAGGAATTGATCCCATTTACAGTTGCACCAAAAATCATAAAATACCTAGGAATAAATCTAACCAAAGAGGTGAAAAAACATACACTGAAAACTATAGAAAGCTTATTGAGGAAACTGAAGAAGACAAAAAAAAAATGGAAAAAGATTCCATGCTCCTGGATAGGAAGAACAAATATTGTTAAAATGTCGATACTACCCAAAGCAATCTACATATTCAATGCAATCCCTATCAAAGTAACACCAGCAGTCTTCACAGCTTCACAGCAGCTGGAACAAATAATCCTAAAATTTGTATGGAACCAGAAAAGACCCCAAAAAGCCAAAGCAATCTTGAAAAAGAAAACCAAAGCAGGAGTCATCACAATCCCAGACTTCAAGCTATACTACAAAGTTGTAATCATCAAGACAGTATGGTAATGGCACAAGAACTGACACTCAGGTCAATGTAACAGAATAGAGAACCCAGAAATGGATCCACAAACGTATGGTCAACTCATCTTTGGCAAAGCAGGAAAGAATATCCAATGGAATAAAGACAGTCTCTTCAGCAAATCATGCTGGGAAAACTGGACAGCGACATGCAGAAGAATGAACCTGGACCACTTTCTTACACCAGACACAAAAATAAACTCAAAATGGATGAAAGACCTCAATGTAAGACAGGAAGCCATCAAAATCCTAGAGGACAAAACAGGCAAAAACCTCTTTGATCTTGGCCGCAGCAACTTCTTACTCAACACGTCTCCGGAGGCAAGGGAAACAAAAGCAAAAATGAACTACTGGGACCTCACCAAAATAAAAAGCTTCTGCACAGCGAAGGAAACAATCAGCAAAACTAAAAGGCACCTGACAGAATGGGAGAAGATATTTGCACATGACATATCAGATAAAGGGTTAGTATCCAAAATCTATAAAGAACTCACCAAACTCCACACATGAAAAACAAATAATCCAGTGAAGAAATGGGCAAAAGACATGAATAGACACTTCTCCAAAGAAGACATCCAGATGGCCCAACCGACACATGAAAAAATGCTCAACGTCACTCATCATCAGGGAAATACAAATCAAAACCACAATGAGATGCCACCTCACACCTGTCAGAATGGCCAACATTAACAACTCAGGCAACAACAGATGTTGGCAAGGATGTGGAGAAAGAGGATCTCTTTTGCATTGTTGGTGGCAATGCAAGCTGGTGCAGCCACTCTGGAGAACAGTATGGAGGTTCCTCAAAAAACTAAAAATAGAACTACCTTACGACCCAGCAATTGCACTACTAGGCATTTATCCAAGGGATACAGGTGTGCTGTTTCGAAGGGACACATGCACCCCCATGTTTATAGCAGCACTATCAACAATAGCTAAAGTATGGAAAGAGCCCAAATGTCCATTGATGGATGAATGGATAAAGATGTGGTATATATATATACAATGGAGTATTACTCAGCAATCAAAAAGAATGAAATCTTGCCATTTGCAATGACATGGATGGAACTGGAGGGTATTAAGCTAAGTGAAATTAGTCAGAGAAAAACAAAAATCATATGACTTCCCTCATATGAGGTCTTTAAGAGACAAAACAGATGAACATAAGGGAACAGAAACAAAGATATTATAAAAACATGGAGGGGGACAAAACACGGGAGACTCATAAATATGGAGAACAAACTGAGGGTTATGGGAGGGGTTGTGGGAGGAGCGATGGTGTAAATGGGTAAGAGGCACTAAGGGATCTACTCCTGAAATCATTGTTGCACTATATGCTAACTAACTTCGATATAAATTAAAAAGAAAAGAAAGAAAGAAAGAAAGAAAGAAAGAAAGAAAGAAAGAAAGAAGAATGAATGAATGAATAAATAAATAAATAAATGAATAATAGAATACAATAATAGTAGGGAACTTTAATTCCTCACTTACCTCAATGGATAGATCAACCGAGCATAAAACCAACGTGGAAACAATGGCTTTAAATGACACACTGGATCAGATGGACTGAACAGATAACATCCCGAACATTCCATCCTAAAGCAGCAGCATACACATTCTTTTTGAGTGCATATGGGACATTCTCCAGAGTTGATCACATACGGGGTCACAAATCAGACCACATCAAGTACAAAAAGACTGATATCATACCATGAAAATTTCAGACCACAATGCTATGAAACTGGAAGTTAAGCACAAGAAAAAATTTGGAAAGACCACAAACACATAGAGGTTAAACAACATCCTACTAAAGAATGAACAGGCTACCCAGGGAATTAAAGAAGAAATTAAAAAATACATGGACACAAATGAAAATGAAAAGATGACAATCCAGAACTTTGGTATGCAGCAAAAGCAGTCATAAGAGGGAAGTATATAGCAATATAGGCCTACCTCAAGAAGCAAGAAAAATTTCAAATAAATAACCTGAACTTACACCCAAAGGAGGTAGGAAAAGAACAGCAAATGAAGCCTAAAGCCAGGAGAAGAAAGGAAATAATAAATACTAGAGAAGAAATAAATGTTAAAAAAACAAAGAAACAAAAAAAACAGTAGAACAGATCAATGAAACTCAGAGCCGCTTCTTTGAAATAATTAATAAATTTGACAAATCCCTAGACAGACTTGTCAAAAAGAAAAGAGACCCAAATAAATAAAATGAAAGAGGAGACAGATCACAACCAACACCACAAAAATACAAACAATTATAAAAGAATATAATGAAAAATTGTGTGCCAACAAATTGGGCAATCTGGAAGAAACAGACAAGTTCCTAGAAACATAAACTACCAAAACTGAAACAGGAAGAATTAGAAACTTGAACAGACTGATAACCAGCAAAGAAATTGAATCAATAATCAAAAACCTCCCAACAAACAAAAATCCAAGGCCAGATGGCTTCCCAGGCAAATTCTACCAAACATTTAAAAAACAGTTATTGACTATTCTTCTCAAACTGTTCCAAAAGATAGAACTGGAAGGAAAAATTCCACTTCCCAAAGTTTATAGCAACATTATCAACAATAGCCAAACTATGGAGAGAGCCCAAATGTTCATCAACTGATGAACTGATATATATATATATATATATATATATATATATATATATATATATATATATACATATACATATATATATAGTATTATGTATATACAATGTATGTATATATTGTATTGTATATATACAACAGAATATTACTCAGCCATCAAAAAGATTGAAGTCTTGCCATTTGCAACAACATGGATGGAGCTAGAGTATATCATGCTAAATGAAATAAGTCAGTTACAGAAAGAGAAATACCATATGATATCATTTATATGAGGAATTTAACAAACAAAACACATGAATATGGAGGAAAATAAAGGAGAGAAAACCATAAAACAGACCCCTAACTATACAGAACAAACTGAAGGTTGCTGGAAGGGAAGTGGGCAGGGGGTGGTGGGCTAAATTGGTGATGAGTATTAAAGAAGGCATTTGCTGTGATGAGCACTGGGTGTTATATGTAAATGATAAGTCACTAATTTCAACTCCTGAAACAAATATTACACTGTATGTTAACTAACTGTAATTTAAAACTTGAAACAAACAAACCTCTGAAACAAACTGAACAAATATTACACTGTATGTTAACTAACTGTAATTTAAATAAAAACTTGAAACAAACAAACAAACAAACAAACCTCTGAAACAAACGAACTGAACCTCTGTATCAGTTTGGGTAGTACTGACATCTTAATATTAAGTCTTCCATTCCATGAACGTGGGATATATCTTTTCATTTATTCAGGTTTTCTGTTATTTATGTCAACAACAATATACAAGTCTTGTACCTCCTTAGTTATATTTATTTGTTCATTTTGTTGTCCATTCTTTAATGCTTGTTTTTGTAGTAGTAAATATTCTCTAGTGTAGCATTTTACCATTTTAATGATTTTACTGTATTTTTTAGTCATATCTAGTGTTTGCTCTTATATGTTAACTTATCAGATTCACACAAATTTAATTCTAGTGAGATAGATAGATACAGGTAGTTATAGATATGTGTGGGTGTGTGTGTATATATATATATATATATATATATATATATATATATATATATTGTATTTTCTTCCTCTTATAATTTTACTGTTATAAATATTTCATCTATAATTTTATAATCCCAAAACTAAATTCTTAATTATTATTTTATATAATATTCTAAATAATGTGAGAGAAAGAAGAGAGCAAGTATATACTTATAGCTTTTGTTCTATTAATCTTCTTTATCTTTTCTATATCTCATCTTTTGTTTTTGTAGATTCAAATAACCATCTGGGGTTATTTCCTTAGCTCAGTACAGCTTTGTTCCCACCTAGCTTCTTTGTGATATTAGTGGCAAATATATTACATTCCGATGTGCTACAGGTCCAACAATATATTATATACATATTGTTTATATAATGCTTTTTAAATTAGTTGGGAAGAAATGATAAATATGTATTTATATTCTCTTTTAACTACATAATTACATAATTGCATTTGTGAGTGCTCATTGTATTTTTATGTGTATTCAAATTACCATCTGGGGTTACTTGCTTTCAGCCTGAAGAATAACATCCTTTAGCATTTTTTGTAAGGTGGGTGTCCTAGCAACAAATTCTCTCAGTTTTTGCTCACCTGTCTCTATTTACATGTCTTTATTTCACCTTCATTTTTGAAAGATAGCTTCACTGGATATAGAATTCTTGGTTAGCAGTTTCATTTTTTGAGTACTTTGAGTATGTTATTCCACTGCCTTCTGGTCTCCACTGGAGTTCATTGAGCTTCCAAAATGTGTAGGTTAATGTTTTTTAATAAATTTTGGAGGTTTTCAGCCATTATTTCCTCAAATATTTTTTCTGTTCCTTTCAATCCTTTCCTCCTGGTTACTGGCATTATACATATATTGATGCACTTAATGATGTCCCACATTTCTGAAGCTCTGTTGGTTTGTCTTCATTCTTTTTTGTCTCTCTTCTTCAGACTGCATCATCTCAATTGACCTGTTTTCAAGTTTGCAAAGTTTCTTCTGCCAGTTTAAATCTGCTTTTGGACCCCTCTAATGAATTTCTCATTTTAGTTGTACTTTTTAAATGCAGCTTTTCCATTTGGCTCTTTCTTCTAATTGTATCTGTTATTGATCTATCTTCTTACCTTCCTCTACATCTTCAATTATGGTTTCCTTTAATGTTCTTTGAACATATTTATAGCAGCTACTTTGAATTCTTTATTAAATTCAATTATCTGGTCACTTTCACAAGCAGTTTCTATTGCTTGTTGTTTTTTTTCAGAGTATGGGTCAGACTTACCAGTTTCCTTGCATGTCTCATGATTTTTGTTGGAAACCAGTCATTTGAGATAATATATTATAGCAACTCTGGGTACTGCCCCTGCCTTCCAAGACTTATTGTTATTTTCTTGTTCGCCTGTTTAGTGACTAGCTGGATTATTTTAGTGAAGTCCATTTCATCCCACAGCATGAAAAGTCTGATGTTGATTCTAATAGGGGACAGCCTTGGGTATGTTCAGTCACCCTGGGATAATACTGCTTTCAGTGTGGCTCTCTTTGATTGTCTCTTTCTATTAATTGCTGGTTTATAGCTCTGTTGTTTTAATAATTTCCTGGGGCATAAAGTGCCCCACAACTGTCTAACCAAACGCAATCAGAGCCCCACTTTTCTTAACAGTGTCTTGCTCAAAATAGAACCTCTATCTCATGAGTGGGATGGGAAGAAAGGATTTGGCAATCTTAGCAATATTCACCCAGAACTTAGTCTCAGCAATAGTTAGCTAGGGGCAGGATGAGAAACGATGAAATCCTTACCCTCCAAGAAGATAGCCCTCTGACCAGGAGTTAAGGGGAAGGGGCCCTGTGTTCTTAGCTGCACCAGTCTGAGGAGTAGTTTCTGTCTTGCTGAGCAGAAGAGGGGACGTGGGTGTAAGTCTTCATTTAAGTACCATAGACCTTCACTATTCTTACCAAGTTTTAATATATCTTGAATAAATATTTGCTGTATTCCCTTAAGGACATTTACATAGACTTTAGCTGGGTAGGTTTTTAAAAATCATTTCACCAGTTTCACTGGAGAGCAGATCTATAGATCTCCTCATACAGTCATGCAAACTATTTAGACTACTTAATTCTTCAGTATGCTGAACTATTTGGTGAGTTTTCAACAGTCTTAATTTATTCTACTCACATAGATTCTATTATGAATAGAATATGCAACAAAAAAGAATGGAATGTGGATCAAGAGGGACAGGTAAAAGAAACAGGCATAATTCCTAGGAACTATCTTCTTGCTACTGGTTCAACTTCAAGATTAAGAATGAGTGATGGTGGGTAGGTTAGTTAACTTGAGCTGCCTATAGGTTTTTCTAGACCATATGACGGTTTCTGCTTTAAGGGAGAAATTTCAAACAGACAAGGTCAAAGGTAAGGCCAAAACACTGCTTTCACTGTTTGGATGATTATACTGTTTGCTAATTCTTCAATTTGTTTTTGTGAGGCAGGAAACACTGAAGAATTCAAGGTTCCTATAGCAACTTTTTAGTTTCTATATCAGCTGTACTCATTAGCTACTCTGGAGAATGATCTGAGGTCTGACTTCTTAAAGAAAACAATTTTTTCTTTCTCTGGAGTCAGTGCCTGGTCTAGGTTCCCACTGAAATTTGTCATCCCATATTCCACCACTGTGGTTGTATGTGGCCTTAAGAAGCATATTTAACTACTTAGTTTCTCTCCTTTTAGATATTTTAGAAAGGATTTGTGTCCTCTCTGTCAGCTGTCATGTATTTTAAAGAGGAAAAAAAATGTCCTCCTAAATTATGTTAAATTATGCAGTTTTTTATTCCATTATTCTTTTGTAACTGGATAATAATAATGAACATCTTTTTCCTCAAAATCTTTAATTTCTGTCAATAAAATTTCCTAAATCCCTTGAACAGCATAGGAACAGTTCCTTAATCTGTCATTTTACCCTTATAATTCCACAAGAAGCTTTATCTGCAGATGAATGTAGGTTACCCTTCTAGTACATGTGAGATGTGGTTAGAAGTGTTTTGAGGGGCACCTAAGTGGCTCAGTCAGTTAAGCATCCAATTCTTGATTTCAGCTCAGGCCATGATCTCATGGTTCCTGAGATCAAGCCCTGTGTAGGGCTCTATGCTGACAGTGCAGAGCCTACTTGGGGTTGGTTCTCTCTCTCCCCCTGTCTCTCTCTCTCTCTCTCTCTGCTCTTCTCCTGCTTACATGTGCATTCTCTCTCTCTCTCCCCCCTCTCTCTCTTTCTCTCTCAAAATAAATAAACATTTAGAAAAGAAGTGTTTTGAAAAAACAAGCCATAGCATTTATGCATGTATAAAGATAATATTTGAAAGTAAGAAATATTTGGTTTAGGAGCAAAGAAAAACTTTGAAGAACATGAACCATGTGAATAACAAAGATTGATTTGAACTATGATTTCCCTTAACCACAGCATTAAATAATAAGTTGCCTATTGTATCCAAAGGCACTAATATTGCTCTACCATTTGGGGTGTTTCTTCAAGAATGAAAAATCCAATCCCATTACTTCTACCCAGTCTATTGCCTGGCACTGTTATGGATTTATCAAATGACTATTAACATTTTTTCAGTGCTTACAGTGTTCCAGGTGTTGTTTTAAGTGCTTTACATGCACTAAGTTTCACATTTTGACCCTAGGAAATAGTCATTCTTATTATTTCCATTTTACAGATCATTGGAAATATGTACTTTGACTCAAGAGTCCATGCTTTAAACACTAAAATATAGCACTGCATAAAATAATTGCCGTGTTTGAGAACATCTATAATATAGAATAGAGCAAAACTCAGTGACCCCCTCCCACAAATATTTGACCTAAGTGTTAGAATTTGAGGGACCCCAATACATATCACTTCCATTACCTAAGTTTTTCACCAACTGAAATATAAAATGAAATTGTAAGGCATATGGAAGCAGAGGAAAGGTATTACTTTTATTACTGATATAGGTGATATTGAAAAATGTAGCTTCCATCCATAGGGCAAGTCTCAGAATTAGAAAGGATTAAATACCTGTTCCTGGGAGTCTTCATGCATAGAGCCTACATCTGTAAAACCCATGTATAATGCAGGCATTTGTAAACCTCCATGCATGGTGTCCACATCTATAAAACTTACAGTATGGAGAAGCAGACCAAGACAAGGGCCAGCTCCCAAGATGAGGAAAAGAGAGGAAGGTTGAATTGCACTCATCCAGTTTTTCCTTCCAAACTCAGGAATTAAAGACACACCCCCTCCTATATTGTTTGGAGTCATACTGAATTCAACAATATAACTGAGTTCCTATCCCAATATTTTTCATAGTTTCAAGATCTGTAATCTCAAACCCTCCCTAAAAGCACAGTTTATATTATTCACAACAAGAGAATGCAGCCTTCCTTCCATCATTAGTGATGAAAACAAATTCTTCCAATTCTTACAAAAACCACTATTGTTATCTGGTTCTGTACTCCAGGGCAAAGAGTTTGTGTCTTTGCTTGCTTTAAGTGGAATTTGTCCCAGTGAGAGCTGATGCTGGCAACGCTCCTCTTAGGTGCCTCGACAATCTGAACTCCTCCTTCAAGATGTGCTCTCTTGTGGCTTGACAAAATAGAATAAACATAGAATCTGGAATTTAGAGTTCTGAATTAAATTCCACCTGTGCAGATTTCTAAGTGCCCCTTGAACACATTGCATAATCTTGCTGAATCTTACTTTTCTCATGAATAAAGCATAGATAATGATAATAAAAAACAAATCTCAAGGGGTAATCCTTATAGGATCAGATGAGATCATAAATTTTGGAAAGTAAGGAGCACCATATAAATATAAGTCATCATTACCTAGCCCTGAATAGCATTAATAATTGTTATTGCTATTATTGCAATTGAATTTTTAAAAATATTATTCAGTATTGCCAGATTTAAGAACACTCCTGGCCAGATCACATTTCTAAAATGTAACTGCTGCATCTAGAAATATTAATTATTAGAAATGAAAATAACAGTAAGCCTATAAAAGTTTCATGTTGGCCAACACACTCTAAATAATTAATTTATAATTCTTAGTTCTTAAACCTTACCCAATTGAAGAACTGTGTGACATTTAAAGAAATTGTTTTTATAAAGTCCAGTATATCTTAGGGTTCATACAACTGACTTTCTATATAGAAGATGGGCATGGCATAATTGTCTTTTCATATATTCAAGTTTATTTTATGTAAGAGGTAGTCTCCCCTAGCTACAGCCTGGCCTTAAGAGAATATTTTACAGGAAAGATAAAAGGGGAGACAGTTTTGTCTGTCACTCATAATATTTATTTTTACCAGATTAGAGTCTGATTTGGTAGAGAATGCCGAGCATATAGAGCCAAATGTTGAACAATTAATTACTCTATTCCTTTAGGATCATTTTACTTCCACCGTTAGTATTGTAGTTCTTCTGAGATCAACCTAACTGGCACTTAATTCTAAGTTGAAAGCACAAAATGTTCTCTCAAGCCATTCTTCCACAATGTGAATCTCAGTTATGAAAGCCAAAATTAAAGTACCTAATGCGCAATTTTTGTGACATACTGAGTGAAGAGAATTGTTAAGAAGCCTGACTTGTCATTACACCAGAGGGAAATGTAAATTGTTCAAGTCAGCCAACAAAAATGAAAATCTGTATATTATATAGTGGTTTATCATGCAAGAACCCAGCTGCTCCACAGTAAACCTGAACTCTATGGTATGTGATGTGTCAGTCTAGAAGTAAGATGGAACACTGAATCTATTCTCTTGGATGTACTCCTCCAAAAAATGCCAGTACATAATGGTTTCATAAGGTTTGTATTTCTTTTCACTATACAAGTATGAAAAGAGAAGGGATTCAGTCACTCTCTAGTCTTTACCCTGTTCAGTGGTGTAGATATTGGCCTTTGGTGTCCCAGAAACCTAATCCTTCTCCACAGAGAACCAGACTGTCATTCAGAGAAATCTACTTTCTCTTTACAGGCTTTCACATATTTGAAAATCACCATCATGTAGCCTGTAAATTTCTCTTCTCTGGATGAACATCTCAGTTTCTTTTCACCTTTTCTCAGAGTTTGCTGTAAGTCTTCCTTCACCTCTTTATAGCTGGCTTCAAGACCTCATTAAATTTGTCAGTGTCAAAGTGTGCTACAAAGGAAGTTAAGACTGCTTCAGGCATGATCTGGTCATCATGCGCTACAATGACAATAAAGCCTTTGTTTGAAACATCAGATTTCTATTAATGTAACTAGAGTATGTTAGCTTTTTTATACCCCCTTCCCACTATTGACTTGTATAAAGCTCAAACTAAAAGTCAACTAAAAATCTTTTTCTAGGCACTGCTTTTAAGTCACAGCTCCATCATTATGCTTTTGTGCTACTGGGGACAGGTGAGGCATGGGTTTATTTCACTTTGTTTTTTCTTAAACCTAAGTAAAAGCCTTTATATTTATTTATTAAATTTTATATTTTCTGAAATACCATAACTCCATAAAGTCAGGGTCCTTGTTCACCTGGTTTACTACTGAATTACCCTAATTTCTGGCATATAATAGGCACCCAATACATTTTTTTTTCAAATAAGTGTTTAAATAAATAAATCTGTCCCAATGTTCCAGGCTACTAAGGTCTTTACTTAGATTTTGGTTTTAGTCGCTAATGTATTATCTTTGGCTTCTAAATTATGTCATCTGCAAATCTGATCGATATACTCTACATTCTCACTCAAGTCATTAATACAAAAATCCACCAGTATTTGGTCAAAAACAGAGCCCTCACGTGCATTTTGATAGACCTTCCTCCTGGTCAATGTAGGCCCATTAAATAGCAGACTGAAATGAGAGAAATGAAATTTCTCCTTGAGAGTCAAATCACAAATCAACACCTACAAACAAAGTAGGGATAGCCAAATCACCTTAAAAAGAAGGAATGCACCCGGGCCTATATGATTTGCCCAAAACCTGATCAAAGGTACCAACTCATCTTAAGAACATATCTGTCAGAAGTGTATTGGGGAAAAGTAAGACAGTATTGAAGATCACATCCAGCCAGATCAATCACAGAATGTTTACTTTGAAGATGGACAACACTGGGCTTTGAGAGCTTGATGCCATTAAATGTTGGGACCATTTGACAAACTCCACCTGTTCTGATACTGTCATTACCAAACTACCTGCCTCACCACCTGCTCACTGTGTGACTCTGGGTAACTCCTATAAACATTGTATTTCTTCAGTTCCCCATCTGTAAAATAGAGATACTTATCAGACCAACTTCATGGGGTTGTTTGAGGATCAAATGGAGTAAATATATATAAAATCTGGCTATAGAAGTCTCTCATAGTAGTAGTAAATGTTAGCTATTGAAGAGAGAGGTGTGGGTTAGACTTATATGATAAGGTCCAGACAGATACTTGGTTGATATTTCACATTGTAAATTAACAAACTGCATGAACACAAGAGGCAGATTCTTGTAATTATAGCTGGGATACAGGAGACAGCTAACTGGGAGTTTCTTAGCCTGCATGTTTGAGGTGTTCTGAGAACCCAGTGAATAGGGTCTTCTTGGAAGCCCCTACCTTTAATTTCTTTTCAAATTTCCACAGAGTATAATTTTGTATTTTGACCAAATCTGAAAGCTTTTGTATTATTTGTGGGGTTTTAACTCATTCATATCAATAACCAAAATTAATAACCTGATATTAATTATATGGACTTATTTCATGTCTTCCAACTTAGTTTTCTGATCTTATTTTTATTGCCTTTTGCCATATGAATCACAATTTCTTTGTTCATTTTTTTGTCTTCAAGTGATTTAAAATATATATGATATTGTTTTCACTTCTACTAGGTTTTGGGGGGAAGTGGTGGGGGGTGAAGAGAGATGTAGTTTTTTTCACCCTTAAACAAGGAGAGAACTACCAAGGCCCGATGCAGGAAGCTTCTTGGTGCCCTGTGTCATGGGCTTGTTGGTAGAATCCCAAAAGCAGCCTTTCATTTTCTTCTTGTACACACAGTGCAGGACAATTAAGAATCCCCCTCGTCTTTGTCTGGTTCTGGCCTTTCATCCCAACTGCTATGTTTTCTGCTTCCCCATTAAGTATACTGAATTATTAGACTAATGTCTCCAAAGAAATAAAGAACCAAGGAAGGCAGGGAGAACAAAAGATGGAATGGTCCTGGCCACCTTAAAAAGCAACTTAAGGGGTAACTTCCTCTATAGGAAGGGGTAACTTCCTTCCATTAACTTTACAAAGACACTATATCTTTGAGGCACAGATATCAAAAACACCCTGCCATCTTCCTGACTTCTACTCCACACTACATCTTCAAGTGGTAGAAATACTTCTTAAAGCCTGACAGACTATCAATCACATACTCTGTTTCAACCAGAATTAGATTTTTCCATCTCTCTCCCCATTTCAAGAGTGTTGCAATAGGAAGACAAGGAAGAAAATCAGGCACATCTAGTCAGTTGTAAAATTCCTTTCTGTTTTCCGCTATTTCTGAGGGTGGTTATATTGTGAAAACAGAGTAGATTGTATTGTTTTATAAGCCAGGAGAGGCAACACGACATAGTGGTGAAAAACATAGGTTTTGGAGTCAGATAGGAACTGGCTCAAATTTTAGGTATTAAGGTATATAATGCCTAACTTATAGTAGTTTTGTAAGTAATAGAACATAAATAAGAGGTTTATACTTAAAGTCACTCAAAAATACTTACTATGGTTTCTTCAAAATACTGTGAGTACTTTTAGGAGCTCCTCTCTCCAATCAGTAAGAGATCTGGAGAGGATGTAGGATAAGCAGCCCAGTCCTCCTGCTCCCATGTTAAATCAAAGCAGCTCTGCTTCTGTCTATTCTGCTTCTGTATGGTATTTTTTTTAATTAAAAAAAAATTTTTATGTTTATTTATTTTTTAGAGAGACAGAGCACAAGTGGGCTTGGGGCAGAGAGAGAGGGAGACACAGTATCTGAAGCAGGCTCCAGTCTCTGAGCTGTCAGTGCAGGGCCCAATGCGGGGCTAGAACCCATGAACTGTGAAATCATGACCTGAGCCAATGTTGGATGCTTAACTGACTGAGCCACCTAGGTGCCCCTCATTTATTAGAAATTTCTTCTAATCAATAAGTCTCTTTGGTTAAGCAAATTTGAAAATCACAATTGAATAATCCAATGACTTGAAAAGACTGAGAACCCAAGAAATATCTGGAGCTTTATCATTATTTGTAAAATAGTCTATCCATTCATCCTGGTGATGTCTTCTGACAGCCTTTTACCCATTAAGGAAAGCATGGCTCCCTTCTTCCCCAATTCCTATGTAATTGTTAAGCCCAGAGTCCATAATGCAGTTCACTTTATTTATATTTACTATTTTAAACTTATACTTTTCCTAGAATATTTGAAAATATATAAAAATAGAAAAACAAGATCATTCCTGATCTCACCATCCAGACCAATGTAATGAGTTTTTACAGGGATTTATGCATGCATTTTTGTTTTATTTTATTTACTTACTTTTTATGAATATAATTTATTGTCAAATTGGCTTACATACAACACCCAGTGCTCATCCCAACAAGTGCCCTCCTCAATGCCTATCACCCATTTTCCCCCTCCCTCAGCCCCCTCATCTACCCTCAATTTGTTCTCTGTATTTAAGAGTCTCTTGTGGTTTGCCTTCCTCCCTCTCTTTTACTATTTTTTTCCCCTTCCCTTCCCCCATGGTCTTCTGTTAAGTTTCTCAAGATTCACATTTGAGTGAAAACATATGATATCTGTCCTTCTCTGACTGACTTATTTCACTCAGCATAATACCTTCCAGTTCCATCCACATTGCTACAAAGCCAGATTTCATTCTTTCTCTTTGCCAAGTAGTAAGCCATTGAATATATAAACCACATATTTTTTATCCATTCATCAGTTGGTGACATTTAGGCTCTTCCATAATTTGGCTATTGTTGAAAGCACTGCTATAAACATTGGGGTTCACATGCCCCTATGCATCAGTACTCCTGTATCCCTTAGGTAAATTCCTACTAGTGCTATTGCTGGGTCATAGGGTAGCTCTATTTTTAATTTCTTGAGGAACCTCCACACTGTTTTCCAGAGCGGCTGCACCAGTTTGCATTCCCACCAACAGTGCAAGAGGGTTCCCGTTTCTCCACATCCTCACCAGTATTTGTAGTTTCCTGATTTGTTCATTTTAGTCACTCTGACCAGTGTTAGGTGGTATCTCAGTGTGGCTTTGATTTGTATTTCGGTTTTATTTTTTTAACTGAATTGTGCTTGCACATCTTATACAACTTGAGTTGAGTGTTTTTATATAGCATCATAAACATTTTTCTATATTTCTATATTCTCTTCTAAAGGACAGTATAATACTTCATCCAGTATTGTCCTATGGTTTATCCCTTTCCATATAGATCCATATTAAGGTTGCTTGTAACTTTCTTATGTTGTAAATAGCATTATGATGAATATAACTGCACATGAAGCATTTAAAAATTACTACTTAGGGTGATTTCTTTTATATAAACTCTCAAAAGTAGAATCCCTACATCAAATAGTATGAGTAACTTAGATTTATCAAAATACATTGCTTTCTAAAAGACTTATACAAAGTTACACTATCACCTTCATAGTGTGCCTGTACCTGCTTCTTGCCCTCACCAGCTTTGGTAGTCCATAATATTATATTTTCCTGTGAGTAGAATGGAAAAACCAAAAAAATATAAAAAACACAAACTTCAGATTTTGTTTTCATTTGTAAAAATACTAATCTTTATAAGCTAATATTAGATTATACAAATAATAGTAAATCTGAATGTGATTCATTGTTACGAATATAATTCTAACTTCTCCAGGTGGAAAGCTATTAAAAATATATCTACGACTTAAAATAACAAGTGGTCCAAGAAAAATTATCATATTACCCTCATTGAACACTAATGCTTTATAATCTCTTACCATTTTTTTTTCTGCAGTGGAGCCTGATGAAAAATTGGTTCATACAATTGGATACTCATAAGATTATGTGCAGTAACATTTACTTTGACACAAATATAATGCTTTCAAGGTTACATTTGTAAGGCCATTAAGAAGTTCTGCTGCTTTGCACAATAACATATGAAGTACCTGAAGTAACTGAAAACTGTTAAGGAACATTGCCACATTATTCTTTATCTCTAATGGAATATAGATAATTTCTAATTTTTTCCATAAGAAAGACCTGAGCCTAGTTGGAAGTTAATTACCATGAATGAGTAATAAAAATGTCTTTAATTTTAGGGTATTTCTAATTGCTAAATCCTCCTCCCCACAATGACAATACTCAAACAATACTCAAACAACATCAGAACTTTTTCTACACAAAGTAGTCAGGGGGAAAAGAGCTGCATATTAAAGGAAAAATCAAAAAGAGCAGACCCAAGTTTCCTACCCAAATAATGAAGATGGTACCAGACATGAACAACAGCCAAAAGTCTCAGCCACTGATGTCAACAATTTTCAGTGACCTCTCAAAGAGAGCTTCTCTTAAATCATGTAACTTAAATAAAATCTATGCCATGCAGTATCTTTGAGGCCAAGGCTGGTAGTAAAGGTAATGATTTTACACGAACATTTAGTGGGCATTTTTAAAACAAAAAAAATTAAATGTATATTCATTTTTGACAGAGAGTGAGAGAGTGTGAGTAGGGGAACACAAAGCCTGACACAGAGCTCAATCTCACGAACCATTAGATCATGTCCTGAGCCGAAATCAAGAGTTGGACACTTAACTGACTGAGCCACCCAGGCACTTATTGGGAATTTTTAACTTTCAAAAGACTAAGAATTGCCATTTTGTGTCTCCATTTCTAAATTACGTTGGAAAATGTGGACAATAAGGAAGCATAACCAAGTGTGCATATCCTTCGTGTTTGTTCATAGTATAGATTAATACAATTCATACCCTATCCCTTATCTCAAGTAAGTCAGTAGTTTTCAACTTTTGTCCATCCAAATTTTTTAACCATGCAAGCAGCAAATAGATTCTTCATTCATCTTCTCTTAAAGGAGCTGAAGAAAATGAAGGCAGATCACCAATGGGAAAGAGACAAGAAAGGGCTTGGGTCATTCACAAGCTGAATGATCAAACTTAGGAGAGACTGAGAGGTCAGATCAACCTTAGCATTCTCTTACATCCCCTTTTCTCTTTCTTTGATTATTGATGACTTGGGAATCTTGTTCAATAGACTTTGCTCCACTTAAAAAGACAAATATTATAAAAGATAATTTCCTGAAAACTACATGTATAATGACTTAAAGTCATCACTTCAGAAGTTCAGAGACTTGGTCATGCATTGGGATCACCTGGGAGCTTTTGATTTTTTTTAAATGTTTATTTATTTTTGAGAGAAAGAGAAAGACAGAGCACAAGTGGGGGAGGGCCAGAGAGAGAGGGAAGCCCAGAATCTGATGCAGGCTCCAGGGTCTGAGCTGTCAGCACAGAGCCTGACTCAGGGCTCAAACCCACGGGGCTGTGAGATCATGACCTGAGCTGAAGTCAGATGCTTAACTACTTAACTGACTGAGCCACTCAGGCGCCCCTGGGGAGTTTTTGAAAACCATGTCCCAAGCCAACTGAATCAAAAATCTCTGGGAGTGGGGCCAGGGCATTAGTATTTTTGTAAGCTTCCCCAGCATTAATCTGTGTAGGTAGACTTGGAACCACCGTATTCCTGTGGTATAAATAAAGTAACAATCTCAAAAGACCCTGATTGGTCACAATTGTTTATACCCAAATTAAAAAAAATAAGTGATAGAGAGGGGCTAACAAGTGTAATTGTAAAGCCACAGAGTTACAGGAATAGAAAGGGGACTTAGAGAAAAGCTAATTTCATTCCTTCATTTTAAGTGTTAGGAGGAGGTCACCTTACTTTAATATGCAAATTCTAGTAATTTTTGGATGACCTATGCAATCTGAAGTTTAATTTACCAAACCTGATATTTCTGGGAATCCTCAGATAATGTGAACATCTTCCCTATTCATACATTCCCCAACTCCCTCTTCACCTCAGCCAGGCATTTGGTTCCATTTGCCTGTCCTACCCCTCCTACAGGTCACTCACAGTTTGGTCCTGTCCAAGTAACTCCTATTGTTTTCAAAAGATCCCCCTTCCCCAACATGACCTCAGATTTTCTTTTCTTTTCTTTTTGAGAGAGAGAGAGAGAGAGAGGGAGAGAGAGCACATGCAAGTGTTCATGCATGTGTGCACATAAGCAGGGGATGAGGAGAGAGAGAGTGGAAGAGCTAATCTCAAGCAGCCTCCACATTCAGCATGGAGCCAGTTGTGGGGCTTGATCTCACTACCATGAGATCATGACCTGAGCTGAAATCAAGAGTCAGACACTTAACTGACTGAGCCACCTAGGTGCCCTCCATCAGTTTTTATTTTCTCCACCCAAAATTTTCAACACAATTTTGGTGATGATTTGGGCTTACAGGAGAACAACAACTAAAAAAGCATCTTATAACTGCTACTTGAAAGGATCACCATCAAGAGTCCAGCATCCTCCTACTTAGGTCTTTCATTCTCTCCTTTCCTTCTCCCCCAGTGCCACGTACTACCTTATGGCACAGGAGAAGCACCTGGTTCTCAGCCATCTACCCCCTCCACACTGGCTAATGATCACAGTTTGTGTCTTTATTCCTCACCATCCATATTATCTCACATGAACTGCAAAGTCATCTTAGTTCTGTCAGACCTTGCTCATGCATTTCTGTGTCCTTTTAACTGATTTCCAGCCATTTGGAAGCTATGGCAGAATGGTGATGCCTCAGGCCCTCTGTGTCTAGACACTCCAGGCAGCACCTCTTTCTGCTGATATCATAAAGATATCTCTAGAACCTCTTTTGTTTTTCAGGGCCACATCCAGAAATCAAATACTGCTCCCCTCTGATTTCAGATGACCAAACTTACATAGGATTGGCTGAGGGCTGAAGGGCAGGGCGGGGGGGAAAGGAAGGCACAGAGTATTCACCCGCAGTTCATACTTCTTGATCTCTTCTTCGTCTCTCCCTTTTCATCAGTCCCTAACTCTTGAACAAATTTAGAGCACAAAACTGGCTCTGAAATCATCATATATTCTTCCCAAATATATTGTTTATAACATAAACTTTGACTTTTGAAGCGTAAAACATTTTCTTTCTACTTCTGGGATGGGTTGTTCGAAAGTCAACTTAGAAACTCAAAAAGCTGTTGTACTTTTTCTCTTGTATGCCTGCTATACCAACTCTACCCTGAGTAAGTGTGCAAAGCCCAAGCCCATCCCTCACACACACAAATGGTGGGGGAAGGGAAGGAAAATCATGAAAATTCTCATTGGTTATTTCAACATGTCTTTCTACACCTTGGAAAGGGTACAATACCCTGCCTAAGAAAAGGGCAAGAGGCTGAGAGACCCAGAAAAATGGGAGGGGACATGGAAAACGTTAAGGACACAGGAAATATTTGGAGAGGTGAGTCTGTGTAGCTAGCCTCTAAAAAGAGAAATTTGGAAGGAGAAGAGATTATCTCTTAAGGATATTCAAGTAAAATTTAGTGTGTACTCTTGCCTTTTATCCCCAGTATATCTTCATTACTAGTTTCTTAATAATGAATGAAAATATTGTGTTTTGTGTTAGTTGCTGTTAGGAAAATGAAATAGAAATAAGTCGTACTTAGAAAATAAATTAGCCTAAAGGAAAACAGTCTGTAGCCACGGCAGTCTGCACATGCTGTTGGTTTCGTTTACTAAGGAAGCATATTAGCTCATTGCAACCCAACATTTCCAATAGCTCCTTCCATGCAAAGGCCTATTTTGTTTAAATCTCCTTGATCTTAAAGAATAAATCCATCCAAACTAACCCAATCTTAAAGGGAAATTTATTGGAGAATAACAGAGGTATTTGTTTCACAGAACTCAAGAGTAGGCAGAACATCTGGGTCCCAGAAGAACTGGGATCAGGATCTGTAAAAACAGGACCCTAGGTAATTTTCTCTATTTTCCAAAACTATTTAGTCTCTTGTCTCTCCTTCCTGTACGTGGAGACATAAGGCAGCATGACAGATCTGAGGAATTCCATATTACTATATACTGTGAGGCAAGGTACCAGCTGAGGAGTAGACTAGACATGGGGTTGGAGATATAAGAAGGCTTGGCACATAGCAGAAACCTAATCAACATATAAGGAATTAATGCATGATGACAACTTTGTTTTAAAGATGTTGTGGATTATTTAAGTGGAAAAGACCAGTAGGATTGATTGATGAATTTGGAGCTCAGAAAAAATATCTGTTGACTGACACCAGGGATTTGTATTACTAGCCTAAAATCGTAATTTAAACATTGAGTGAGTACATAATCCAGAAAGACTATAGAGAAAAGAAAAAAATGGGCTAAGGGCTGATGCCTGGAGAGACATTGGCATTTAAGATATAGTCAAAGGAGAAACTTTAGAGGAGAGTGAGCAGGACAGGTCAGAACAGGAGGAAAACTAAAAGCAAGAAGCTTTGCACAAAAAATGGCTTCAAGAAGGTAGGAGTGGAGAAAAGAGACAAAGGTTGTCCTGAAATCAGTTTTGGTAACCAAGAGGCTCTATCACTGCTCCTGATGAGCTTTGGTTCTGGAGTTGGCTGGGCAGAGGCCAGGGTGTGCTAGCTGTAAGAATTCAGGCAGTGGATGGGACCACACCTAAGCAGGTGCTCTACTTGTTGTTTTCACATGGTCTATCTCATCTAACCTTCACAACAATCCTGCGAATTGGGGATCATTATCCTTATTTTATAGATACAAAAAAAGAAATTCAGATAATTTTTTTATAACCCAACTTCCACTTTTGATAGTATAGCAGATAGGTAATCTGAAGCCCAACCCTCCTATGGCAAAATTAAAATGTTCTCAGTACACTAAAAATGTTATTTTAATATTATACTTTATGCCATTGTATATGGTAACTGTAAATATTTTAACATATTTAGTATCTACATTTTTTTAATTCCTAAGACCAAATAGCTAAAGGAAACACTGCTTATATTTAAAGTGCAATGTGTCAGAACAAAAAATCACATTCTTTGTTGGTTAGTTGCTTTGGGGGAATTTAAAAAAAAAAAAACTGAAATAGTACAAGTAACAATTTAAAATGCCAGAAAATGTCAGGTTTTTCTTCTCTGGACCTATTCCACATCATTTTTCAAGTGTTGAAATAAAAATTGAATGCTGCTCTCTAAGCATAATCTGAGCAATTCAAATTACAGTTGCTCTGAGTAATTGCAAATCTACTGTTTTTTTTCCCAGCATCTTCTTGGGAACTAAAGTTAGCCAACTCCCTAATGTTTGAGGGCTCTGTAACTGTAACATGGGGCTTTCAGTCTGCACTGAAAGTTGATCTGAAGTTCAACTAACTTCATTCCTCCATACTCTCAAATCTTTCCAATAGCTATAGACAATTAGGAAAGGCCTAAAGCTTGCATAGGAATCCCAGAAAACATTATTTGGGGTTGAGCTCAAAGTCTCAGAGGTCTTAGTTTGAGTAAAGCCTTTATAAATGAGTATGGAGAGGAGAGAATAATACCTGACCTCACCCACTGCTGCCAAGGAAGATACTGGCCAAGGAACAACAGTCACTTAAAGCCTTGGCCATGTCTACCTGCAAACAACCCCAACTACAATTAATCCAGAATCGGCATGCCTGGTCATGCACTGGCCAGGGAGAGAGGTCCTGGGATTTTTCAGAGATACGCTATTGTAAAAGAGAAAAGTAAATAAATGAAAATTTTCTTTTCTGTGCTTGGGAGTAATCACTCCTCAATTTTGCCTCTCCATTCAAGCATGAAGAATCAACGTCAAGAATTCCATGCCTGTCTCAGGAGGAGCATAGCAGAGGGTTTTATTCTAAGACAGACTAACATTCAGCAGAGCTCTATAGCAAAATCATTCTTCAAATTCCCCACTATGTAGTTTACAGGAAGAATATGATATGGGGGCATGGTGAGGAAATTTTAACATTCCAATTGTGGGTAGTAATCACTAACTAATCAGTAAGGTGTGGAATAGGTGTGTCATCTGATTTTCTCAATGAAGAGACTGAATTTGTAAACTCATTTCAATTTAGAAAACATGATTTAAAACTGTATATAAAATATAATCAAACTGTTGGAAAATAGACATAGAAGTGAAAATCTACTAAACAAAAGTGAATATTTTGTGGTGGTAAAATAATAGATTTATTTTAGTTTCTCATTTATATATCTATATTTTCCAAATGTTAAACAATAAGTATACTTATTTTACAATAACTTCAAAGGAAATTTTTCACAGCCATTATTTTTTCATGTTTCATGGTACACTTCTTCATGTTTCACAGTCATTATTTGCATCAGTAAGCTAGCTATAGGGCTATGTGGGAGTCAGATGATGTCAGTGATTCAAAGGTTAGAACAGGGACTAGCGAAAGTTCCAGAAGATGATCCGGGACCAGTGTAAGGCTAAAGTTTCTAATAAATAAAACTTTCATTAACACCAAGATTTATCTTGGGAAGTAATAAAATCCAGCCTTTTCTCACTCTTCCCTCTCCTGTGCACAGACAAAGAATGGAGAGGCTGCACCTAAGAGCCAGTAGGAGATAGAAAGCCACTCTAAAGGCAGCCAGAGAGAGATTTCATTCCCATTAATAAAGAATTGGTGGCAGACACTTTACACAGAATATGGAAGAAAATAATTTTCAATGGCAATACAGAATGTTGATTTTTCATTACATGAACTTTGAACATTTGCAGATTAGAGACAAAATTATTGGTCATTAGTAGAAAGAACATGAAATATAAAAGCAATATTCCTGCTCAAATGCCTGTGACAAGAATGATAGGGAGTAAAGAAGAAAATCAGCAGTCTGTACTGATCTCCTGTACAGCAAGAGATATACATGCCAAGTTGTGCAGAGGTAACTAGATGAGTGTTTCCACTAATTTTTCAGTGGAGATAAACTGGAAATTAATGATGGCTGATGAATTTATTTAAAAAAATTTTTTAATATTTATTTATTTTTGAGAGAGAGAGACAGACAGAGACAGAGCATGAGAGGGGGAGAGTCAGAGAGAGAGGGAGGCACAGAATCTGAAGCAGGATCCAGGCTCTGAGCTGTCAGCACAGAGCCCAAAACAGGGCTTGAACTCACAGACCATGAGATCATGACCGGAGCCAAAGCTGAGTGCTTAACCAACCTAGCCACCCTGGCTCCCTGATGGCTGATGAATTTAAAGTCTACTGAAGCAAATGCTTTATTAAACAAAATTTTTGGTCCTTCAAACAAATGGAAAGACATGTCATGTTCATGGATGAGAAGAACAAATACTGTTAAAATGGCAATACCACCCAAAGCCATCTACAGATTCAACATAATCCCCATCAAAATACCAAAGCCATTCTTCACAGAAATAGAAGAAACAACCCTAAAATTCGTGTGGAACCACAAAAGAACCCAAATAGCCAAAGCAATCCTGAGGGGGAAAGAAGAACAAAGCCAAAGATAGCACATTTCCTGATTTCAAACTACACTACAAAACCATAGTAATAAAAACAGTATGGTACTGGCACAAAAACAGACACATAGACCAATGGAACAGAATAAACAGCCCAGAATTAAATCCCATTATATATGGTCAACTAACATTTGACAAGGGAGCCAAGAACACCAATAGAAGAAATATAGTCTTTTCAACAAATGGTGCAAGGAAAACTGGAGAAACACATGCAGAATAATGAAATTGGACACCTACCTCACACTACTCACAAATATTAACTCTACATCAATTAAAGACTTAAACTTAAGGCCTGATACCATAAAACTCCTAAAATAAAACATAGGGAAGAGAAACTCAATATTTCTCCTGGCAACTTTTTTGGACATGATACCTAAAGCACCAACAACAAAAGCAAAAATCAAAAAATGGGACTGTATCAAACTCAACAGATTCTGCATAGCAAAAGTAAAAATTAACAAAATGAAATGTCAGCCTACAGAATGAGAGAAAACTTTTGCAGACCGTTTATCAGGTAAGGGGTCAATATCCATAACACATAAAGATCTAACACAACTTAATAGCAACAAAAAATTTTATTAAAAAAATGGGCAACAGAGGAGATTCGGAGAAGATGGCAGCATAGGAGGACACTGAGCTCACTGCGCGCTGCTGATCACTTAGATTCCACCCACATCTTCTTAATTTACCCTGATAACCACCAGAAGACTAGCAGACAGATTCTCTGGAGCCAAGCATAGACGAGAGGTCCACGGAAGAGGGTAGGAAGGGTGGAGAGGCAGTGCATGCTACATGGACTGGCAGGAGGGAGCCAGGGCAGTGGAGGGGCAGCCAACCCACCAGGCAAGGCAGAGCCCCCGAGTCTGGCTTGCAAAAGCGGAGGGGCTGGACAGAGTGTGTTCTGACAGCCAGTGGGACTTAACATCTGGAATGTTAGAAGTCAACAGCTCTGCTCGGAGAGTGGGAGGGAGAGTTGTTGAGCCCCGGAGGACAGAGCTCAGTGTGGTGGGGAACAAAGGCACTGGGAAGCGCTGTCTCCCTCGCCCATCCCCCAGCCAAAATCCCAAATGGAGCCAGTTCCCGTCAGGGAACTTACTTGCACGGCGCAAACACCCAATGCTGTGCTTCTGCGGATCCATCTCTCTCATGGGTCTGCCTCCCTCCCAGTGCTGCAGGGCCCTTCCCGAAGCGGACCACCAAAGGCAAAGCAAGTTGAGCCTGCTCCTCCTACCCATGTGCACCTTGCAGATCCACCCCGACTAATACGCCAGATACCATCGAAGCAGTACTACAAGACTGGCAGTGTGCAAGTAGCCCAGACAGAGGCCACACCACTCCACAGTGAATCCTGTCCCTGGGAGAGAGGAAGATAAGGTACACACCAGTCTAACTGTGGCTCCAGCGGTGAGCTGGCGGCAGACATCAGGTCTGACTGTGGCCCCACCCACCAACGCAAGTTACGCCAGACAGCACAGAGGAAGAGCCCTGCAGTTCCCCGCCAACCAGGGACTATTCAAAATGACGAAATGGAGGAATTCTCTTCAAAAGAAACTCCAGGAAGTAGTCACAGCTAACGAACTGGTCAAAAACGATTTAAGCAATATAGCAGAAAATGAATTTAAAACAATAGTCATAAAATTAATCGCTGGGCTTGAAAAAACAATAGAGGACAGCAGAGAATCTATCACTACAGACATCAAGGGACTAAGAAAAAATCCAGAGGAGCTAAAAATGCCATAAATGAGCTGCAAAATAAAATGGAGGTGACCACAGCTCAAATTGAAGAGGCAGAGGAGAGAATAGGTGAATTAGAACATAAAATTATGGAAAAAGAGGAAGCTGAGAAAAAGATAAAAAAAATCCAGGAGTATGAGGGGAGAATTAGAGAATTAAGTGACACAATTAAACGAAATAATGTACGCATAATTGGGATTCCAGAGGAGGAAGAGAGAGGGAAAGGTGCCGAAGGTGTACTTGAACAATTCATAGCTGAGAACTTCCCTGAACTGGGGAAGGAAAAAGGCATTGAAATCCAAGAGGCACAGAGAACTCCCTTCAGATGTCACTTGAATCGATCTTCTGCACGACATATCATAGCGAAACTGGCAAAATACAAGGATAAAGAGAAAATTCTGAAAGCAGCTAGGGATAAACATGCCCTAACATATAAAGGGAGACCGATAAGACTGGTGATGTACCTGTCTACTGAAACTTGGCAGGCCAGAAAGGAATGGCAGGAAATCTTCAATGTGATGAACAGAAAAAATGTGCAGCCGAGAATCCTTTATCCAGCAAGTCTGTCATTTAGAATAGGAGAGTAAAGGTCTTCCCAAACAAACAAACACTGAAGGAATTCGTCACCACTAAACCAGCCCTACAAGAGATTCTAAGGGGGATCCTGTGAGACAAAGTTCCAGAGACATCACTGCAAGCATGAAACCTACAGACATCACAATGACTCTAAACCCATATCTTTCGATAATAACACTGAATGTAAATGGACTAAATGCTCCAACCAAGAGACATAGGATATCAGAATAGATAAAAACACAAGACCCATCTATTTGCTGTCTACAAGAGACTCATTTTAGACCTGAGGACACCTTCAGATTGAAAGTGAGGGGATGGAGAACTATCTATCATGCTACTGGAAGTCAAAAGAAAACTGGAGTAACCATACTTATATCAGACAAACTAGACTTTAAATTAAAGGCTGTAACAAGAGATGAAGAAGGGCATTATATAATAATCACAGGGTCTATCCATCAGGAAGAGCTAACAATTATAAATGTCTATGCGCCAAATATGGGAGCCCCCAAATATATAAAACAATTACTCACAAACATAAGCAACCTTATTGATAAGAATGTGGTAATTGCAGGGGACTTTAATACTCTACTTACAACATTGGATAGATCAGCTAGACACAGGATCAATAAAGAAACAAGGGCCCTGAATAATACACTGGATCAGATGGACATGATAGCTATATTTAGAACTCTGCATCCCAAAGCAAGAGGATATACTTTCTTCTCGAGTGCACATGGAACATTCTCCCAGATAGATCAAATACTGGGTCACAAAACAGCCCTTCATAAGTATACAAGAATTGAGATCATACCATGCATACTTACAGACCACAATGCGATAAAGCTTGAAATCAACCACAAGAAAAAGTCTGGAAAACCTCCAAAAGCATGGAGGTTAAAGAACACCCTACTAAAGAATGAATGGGCCAACCAGGCAATTAGAGAAGAAATTAAAAAATATATGGAAACGAATGAAAATTAAAATACAACAATCCAAACGCTTTGGGATGCAGCGAAGGCAGTCCTGAGAGGAAAATACATTGCAATCCAGGCCTATCTCAAGAAACAAGAAAAATACCAAATACAAAATCTAACAGCACACCTAAAGGAAATAGAAGCAGAACAGCAAAGACACCCCACAGACAGCAGAAGAAGAGAAATAATAAAGATCAGAGCAGAAATAAACAATATAGAATCTAAAACAACTGTAGAGCAGATCAACGAAACCAAGAGTTGGTTTTTTGAAAAAATAAACAAAATTGATAAACCTCTAGCCTGACTTCTGAAAAAGAAAAGAGAGATGACCCAAATAGATAAAATGATGAATGAAAATGGAATTATTACAACCAATCCCTCAGAAATACAAGCAAGTATCCGGGAATACTATGAAAAATTATATGCCAACAAACTGGACAACCTGGAAGAAATGGACAAATTCCTAAACACCCACACACTGCCAAAACTCAAACAGGAAGAAATATAAAGCTTGAACAGACCCATTACCAACAAATAAATTGAATCAGTCATGAAAAATCTCCCAACAAATAAGAGTCCAGGACCAGATGGCTTCCCTGGGGAATTCTACCAGACATTTAAAGCAGAGATAATACCTATCTTTCTCAAGCTATTCCAAAAAATAGAAAGGGAAGGAAAACTTCCAGACTCATTCTATGAAGCCAGCATTACTTTGATTCCCAAACCAGACAGAGTCTCAATAAAAAAAGAGAACTACAGGCCAATATCCCTGATGAACATGGATGCAAAAATTATCAACAAGATACTAGCAAATAGAATTCAACAGCATATAAAAAGAATTATTCACCATGATCAAGTGGGATTCATTCCTGGGATGCAGGGCTGGTTCGACATTCGCAAATCAATCAATGTGATACGTCACATTAATAAAATAAAACATAAGAACCATATGATCCTGTCAATCGATGCAGAAAAGGCCTTTGACAAAATCCAGCACCCTTTCTTAATAAAAACGCTTGAGAAAGTCGGGATAGAAGGAACATACTTAAAGATCATAAAAGCATTTATGAAAAGCCCACAGCTAACATCATCCTCAATGGGGAAAAACTGAGAGCTTTTTCCCTGAGATCAGGAACACGACAGGGATGCCCACTCTCACCGCTGTTGTTTAACATAGTGCTGGAAGTTCTAGCATCAGCAATCAGACAACAAAAGGAAATCAAAGGCATCAAAATTGGCAAAGATGAAGTCAAGCTTTTGCTTTTTGCAGATGACATGATATTATACATGGAAAATCCGATAGACTCCACCAAAAGTCTGCTAGAACTGATACATGAATTCAGCAAAGTTGCAGGATACAAAATCAATGTACAGAAATCAGTTGCATTCTTAAACACTAACAATGAAGCAACAGAAAGACAAATAAAGAAACTGATCCCATTCACAATTGCACCAAGAAGCATAAAATACCTAGGAATAAATCTAACCAAAGATGTAAAGGATCTGTATGCTGAAAACTATAGAAACCTCATGAAGGTAATTGAAGAAGATTTGAAGAAATGGAAAGACATTCCCTGCTCATGGATTGGAAGAATAAATATTGTCAAAATGTCAATACTACCCAAAGCTATCTACACATTCAATGCAATCCCAATCAAAATTGCACCAGCATTCTTCTTGAAACTAGAACAAGCAATCCTAAAATTCATATGGAACCACAAAAGGTCCCGAATAGCCAAAGTAATTTTGAAGAAGAAGACCAAAGCAGGAGGCATCGCAATCCCAGACTTTAGCCTCTACTACAAAGCTGTCATCATCAAGACAGCATGGTATTGGCACAAAAACAGACACATAGACCAATGGAATAGAATAGAAACCCCAGAACTAGACCCACAAACGTATGTCCAACTCATCTTTGACAAAGCAGGAAAGAACATCCAATGGAAAAAAGACAGTCTCTTTAACAAATGGTGCTGGGAGAACTGGACAGCAACATGCAGAAGGTTGAAACTAGACCACTTTCTCACACCATTCACAAAAATAAACTCAAAATGGATAAAGGACCTGAATGTGAGACAGGAAACCATCAAAACCTTAGAGGAGAAAGCAGGAAAAGACCTCTCTGACCTCAGCTGTAGCAATCTCTTACTCGACACATCCCCAAAGGCAAGGGAATTAAAAGCAAAAGTGAATTACTGGGACCTTATGAAGATAAAAAGCTTCTGCACAGCAAAGGAAACAACCAACAAAACTAAAAGGCAACCAACGGAATGGGAAAAGATATTTGCAAATGACATATTGGACAAAGGGCTAGTATCCAAAATCTATAAAGAGCTCACCAAACTCCACACCCGAAAAACAAATAACCCAGTGAAGAAATGGGCAGAAAACATGAATAGACACTTTTCTGAAGACATCCGGATGGCCAACAGGCACATGAAAAGATGCTCAACGTCGCTCCTCATCAGGGAAATACAAATCAAAACCACACTCAGATATCACCTCACGCCAGTCAGAGTGGCCAAAATGAACAAGTCAGGAGACTATAGATGCTGGAGAGGATGTGGAGAAACGGGAACCCTCTTGCACTGTTGGTGGGAATGCAAACTGGTGCAGCCGCTCTGGAAAACAGTGTGGAGGTTCCTCAGAAAATTAAAAATAGACCTACCCTATGACCCAGCAATAGCACTGCTAGGAATTTATCCAAGGGATACAGGAGTACTGATGCATAGGGGCACTTGTACCCCAATGTTCATAGCAGCACTCTCAACAATAGCCAAATTATGGAAAGAGCCTAAATGTCCATCAACTGATGAATGGATAAAGAAATTGTGGTTTATATACACAATGGAATACTACGTGGCAATGAGAAAAAATGAAATATGGCCTTTTGTAGCAACATGGATGGAACTGGAGAGTGTGATGCTAAGTGAAATAAGCCATACAGAGAAAGACAGATATCATATGGTTTCACTCTTATGTGGATCCTGAGAAACTTAACAGGAACCCATGGGGGAGGGGAAGGAAAAAAACAAAAAAAAGAGGTTAGAGTGGGAGAGAGCCAAAGCATAAGAGACTGTTAAAAACTGAGAACAAACTGAGGGTTGATGGGGGGTGGGAGGGAGGAGAGGGTGGGTGATGGGCATTGAGGAGGGCACCTTTTGGGATGAGCACTGGGTGTTGTATGGAAACCAATTTGACAATAAATTTCATATATTAAAAAAAAAAGAAATTGTGGTTTATATACACAATGGAGTACTACGTGGCAATGAAAAAGAATGAAATATGGCCCTTTGTAGCAACGTGGATGGAACTGGAGAGTGTGATGCTAAGTGAAATAAGTCATACAGAGAAGGACAGATTCCATATGTTTTCACTCCTATGTGGATCCTGAGAAATTTAACAGAAGACCATGGGGGAGGGGAAGAAAAAAAATGGTTAGAGAGGGAGGGAGCCAAAGCATAAGAGACTCGTAAAAACTGAGAACAAACTGAAGGTTTATGGGGGGAGGGAGGGAGGGGTGGGTGGGTGATGGGTATTGAGGAGGGCACCTGTTGGGATGAGCGCTATGGAAACCAATTTGACAATAAATTTCATAATAGGAAAAAAAAAGAAAAAAAATGGGCAAAAGAACTAAGTAGACATTTTTCCCAAAAGGACATCGCAATGGCTACCAAGCACATGAAAACATGTTCAACATCACTAATCATCAGGGAGATGCAAATAAAAACTACAATGAGTATATCACCTTTCACCTGTTAGAATGGCTATCATCAAGAAGAGGCAACAGATGCTGTCGAGGATGTGGTGAAGAGGGAATCTTTATACACTCTTGGTGGGAAAGTAAATTAGTCTAACCACCATAAAAAACATTATGAAGTTTCCTCAAAAATTAAAAAGTGATCTACCATACTATCCAGCAATTTCATTTCTGAGTATATACCAAAGGAAATGAAAACAGGGTTTTGACAAGATATATGCACATCCATGTTTATCACACTATTATTCTCAATAGCAAAAATCTGTAAACAAACCAAAAGCCTATAGATGGATGAATGGATAAAAACGATGTGGTACAGATATACAATGGAATATTATTTATCCATGAGAAAGGATATCCTGGCACTTGCAACAAAATGGATAGACCTTGAGCACATTATGCGAGGCAAGAGAAGTCAGAGAATGACAAGTACTGTATGATATCAGTTATATGTGGAATCTAAAAAAGTCAAATCTGTTAAAGAAAAAAAAAACAGCAGAGAGTAAAATGGTAGATACCAGGGGATGGGGATAAGGTTGATGGTGTGTAAGGGTATAAACCTGTAACAAGTAGTAAATAAGCCACAGAGATTTAATGAACAGTATAATGAATATAGACAATAATATTGTGCTATAAAGATAAGTGATAAATACTGTTTCAATGGCAATCATATTACAATACATAAATATATCAAAGTAATATGCTGCACACCTTAAATTTAGAAAATGTAATGTGTCAACCTTGTCACATTAAAAAAAAAAAAAAGGTCCTTGTTGAGGATATGGTCATCCTTCACAAATCTTTTCTATTGTTTTCAAAATGTAAAGAATCGTTCCAGAAAGATTTGATAAGCAACTATCCAGACTGGGTATATCAAGACTCTGATGAACATACTAGGAACAAAAAAAGAAGGCAGAACACTTGAAGCAATAATGCTTTCCAAAATTTTAATTTCTGACTCAATACACAAGTTAAAATAAATTTAGCATAGTATCAATCACACTGTCCAAAACCTCAGGAAGAACATTTCAGACCATGACTAAAGAAAGTTTTCCTTTCTTTTTTTTTAATCTTAAAAAAATTTTTTTTTAATGTTTATTTTTGAGACAGAGACAGAATGCGAGTGGGTTAGGAGCAGAGAGAGAGGGAGACCAAATCGGAAGCAGGCTCCAGGCTCCAAACTCTCAGCACAGAGACCGATGTGGGGCTTGAACTCACGAGCTGTGAGATTATGACCTGAGCTGAAGTCGGACGCTCAACTGACTGAGCCACCCAGGCGCCCAAGAAAGTTTTTCTTTTAAAAAAATCACACTTCTAGGTGAATTAGTAGATGACCTTGACACTTTTACAAAAGGGGAATCAACAATCTATTTAATTACACTGCTAAAACAATCAGTAGTTTATAATGGCCCCTGGTGCACCAAAAGCTCTGTTTACAAACTTTTTTCTAAGTTTATTTATTTATCTTGAGAGAGACGGAGTGAGCAGGGGAGAGGCAGAGAGAGAGGAAGAGAGGATCCCAAGCAGGCTTTGCGCTGTAGTGGAGAACCCAGCGTGGGGCTCTATCTCACAAAGCATGAGATCATGACCTAAGCCGAAATCAAGAGTCAGACACTTAACCAACTGAGCCACCCAGGTGCCCCTCTATTTACAAACTTAATGCTAATATCTAATTCATTGAAACATTTGCCTGATGGAATAGATGCAGTAACTCACTAGGGTTCTGCATAATGGTGCCTCCGTATTTTCCCACATATAACAGAACTCTAACTGGTCCTGGAAACCAGAAACATGTTTTAGTATATCTCAGTTGTCTCTAATTACCAAAACAGATGTTTTCAAAATCTCATAGATTTTCAGAATAAAATTAATTTTAAACCAGTTTATTTTGTAAAAATAAAAACATACTCTCTAGAGTTTTAAGGAAATGCTGGCAATCACATGAAAGTTTCATAATTCTAGGAAAACTGAGATTCACCTTTTAAAAATCTGACACCATGGAAGTTTAATTCACCTTGGGCCATATGTATGATAGAATTTTCAAGAGAGAAGCACTCACTGCTTTGAGGAATGAAACCAGCCTCTCTAGATCAGTTGGACACAGCATCACTGGGAGCTGCTGGAGCACCATGACAGACTACATGGTGCCAGCTACATGTGGTAGATGACCATTGGAATGATGCAGCACTCAGCTGGTTGACAGTATTTGAGAATACCAATGGCTTTTATAATTTGACTGACTTCTCTATGAAATAGTAGAAATCATTACCTTTACATTAAAGATTGTGAGCAAGATTTTACAAAGAGACTCCTGCCACACTCTTTCATAAAGCACCTTTATTGTGGGATATTTGGGGGGTGGAGGTGGGATAGTGAGAGAAGAGAAGATGAAATACTTCTTTCAAGTTCAAGTGCCCTAGTCCGTGATCCTCTTAAAAAAACTTTTTAATGCTTTATTTATTTTTGAGAGAGTGAGAGAGAGAGCAAGCTAGGAAGGGGCAGAGAGAGAGGGAGACCCAGAGTCTGAAGCCCTTGCTCCTCTTAGAGCAAGGTTCTTAACTGGAGTCAAAGAACACTTTCTAAATGTAGGAAGATTTGATATGTTTACATATTTCCCAGAGAGAAAGTATAAAGTTAATTAGACCCTCCAAAATGTTAATCCCAAAATTTTAATAACAACTGCAGTGAGTGGTCTACCTTTTGAATTCATGGTTTGCAAGGTACAACCCTATTTAATGAGGAAGTCTATTTAAAAGCAAACACAAACACAAGCTTGTATCCAATATGGCACAGATGCCTGGTCCTAAAATGCCTTCTCGCCTACATATCATGTGTGTATTTCAGCAATTTCAGTTTGCTGCAGAAAGGAGTAATAAAGATTTTGTGGTTATATCAAAGGCAAACCCATTACAAGATATTCCTTTTTTTAGTACAGGAGAGACATCATAGCAGTAGTTATGATGCTCAGAGAAATTCTCCAACAAACTGTCTTTCACACGCATGGAGCCTCTGCTCTAAGATGGGTCAAAGCAATTCCATTGACCCAGTCATTCACATGGGTAGAAAACATTTTCCAGTTGTCCTTCCTCATGTAACTCATGGGTCATCAAAAGTGTTTTCTGAGCACTTAATGAAATCATGGATGTGGCATTTCCTGGAAAAGTTGAAGGTCCTACAGAAACATTCCATTGGGCAGAGTGGAAAAAACAGAAGGTTTACATAGCTCAGAACAAGGTTCAAATTTCAGCTCAAACTCTCACTGAATATGTGAATCTGGCCAACTTAAATTTTCCATTTCCTCATCTTCAAAATAAGTCTTCTAATACCTTTCTTGTTGGATGCCTGACATAGTCAATAATAAATGATTTTCATTAGTACTGTCTACATAATTGTCCTCTCTACCTGTTCTGCATTGAAGGCAAAAAATGGCCACGCCCAAAGAGAGACCTAGAAATAAGAAAGGTGTCCTAAGTCAATAGGTTTACATCTGATGATTCATTAAAGACAATGAGGAGGCAGAAAATAATGCTATAAGAACAATTGTTCAGATACATTTATAAGTTACATCAGTTTAGGAGGGCTGGGGCTAAGAATAGAACCTCTTTTCATAATAGTGAGGGGGGGGAAGCCAAAAAAGCTCTGCCTTTGTTAATGAATTTTCCCTAAGTATAATCTTTAAATACTGAATTATTATCAAATTGCTCCTTTGAAAAATTTCAGTTCTCTTTCCCCAAAGCTGCCTTCTCTACTTAGCAACCCAAGACTGGCTGTATGATGCTGCAGCTCTCTCTGCCTTTTCAGCATGACTTCCCATTTAGCAGGTGAGGAGTCTCTGCCAAAATAAGCTTTATTCTTCTGTGGAAATGATAAGAAATGTGTAAACCCCTTTTCTGTTGGGAAAGGGCACATTCTTCCTGGAATCTGATCTGAAAACAAACTCTCATTGCATAGCCTTAACCATCTCCCTGGAAACAAGAACTTGGGGCTGAAATGACTAACCACACAATTCCCAATATCAGGTGGGTACATGAGGACACAGTCAGGCTCATGTAAAGGAGGACAGAGAAGTAAGCATTTAGATCAGTCTTGTAAAACCAGCAAATTATCCCCCAAGAAAAGAATTACGAGCTGAGTTTTGAAAACTGGGAATATGCTTTCACTAGAATATGAAATAAACAAAACATTTTTTTTTATTTTTAATGAAAGACATTGGTGAGGGTTCAGACTTTGAATAAGAACTAGAAATTTTCCAAAGATGATATAATAAAGCAGGGGTTTATAAGTTGTATTTGTATCACTGTAACTACATGAATTGATAAGGATTTGAGGAGGAAGTAAAAGAGATGACCAAAAAGGTAGAATCCCTTCTTAATTCACCCAGAGCAGCTCGGTTGTACATATTGGGGTTCCACCATAAAAAAAACCTTCTAGAAAACATAAAAAATATTTTGATGATTTTTGAAAAGATATGAAAAGCATAGTATTGGAAAATTCATCCTTGGTCTTTTAAACACAGTACTGTGGCAAACCATAAACACTTCTCTGTGAATATTCTCTTGTGAGAGTTAGGCATCTGTGTATCTATGTCCTGACCTCACTGTGGGGCACAAGCACCTTTTTGGTTCCTCCCACCTTATCTGTGAAATGATAAAACTTCTAGGCCCAACCAGATGGCTGTGTGAGATTCAAGGAGTGGGAAAGAAAACACCATGCACAGTAAGAGTGACATCTGTGGGAATGGGCATTCCCTGGCAGTTTTCCCACCCTAGTCTCCTTTAGCTGAGGCACATTAGCAACTGACTATACCTGGTCTTCCTTCTCACTCTACTGTGGCTTCCTATGCAGTTTGTAGTTTAGACCTGATATTAGCCAAAGGCTCTCTTCCAAGTGGCCCTTGGCATTTATTTCTTTTTCTTTTTTAAATAGTGTCTATACCCAATGTGGAGCTCAAACTCACAATCTCAAGATCAACAGTCACATGTTCTACCGACTGAGCCAGTCAGGTGCCCCTAGGCATTTCTATACAAGCTGTGGAGTCCATATGACTTGGATTTTGAACTTTCTTGATGATTCAAGTCCCTCCTTGAAAAGTTATGTTCACATCTCAAAGGGGCTCCCTCAGTTTTAAAAATATGTACAGCTAAAGTAATACCATTTCGACTCCTAAAATATGTCCTATATGATGATTGGTGGTGTTTCCTAAATGTTAAAGGAATTTGTTGGAATGTCTAAATAAATAGAGATTTTGAAAACCCTGGAAAGAAAACTATTTCTCAGTAACAAGACTGAAAAATCACATGTCTTGTCTTTTTACATCCCCAAACAAATGCAGGCTTCAAGAGTCCAGCTGGTATAAGAAATTTGTTTATTTTCAGGAACATTAATCAAAATGCATTCTAAATGTCATCCTTACCAAGTAAATATTAATGTACGTGGGTCTCTGCAGAGGCACTAAAGATTTGTTTCAGCTTGCTGATGTGGTTATTCATATAGCGGTAATGTCAGTGCTGGACTTAGAAAGATAAGAAAATGGACCTGTGTCTTCCTAGAATCAAACAGTGGGTTTTAGGACATGGAACTGAAGTTCAGTAATATTATTCTGGTTGAGGAAACCAGAAAGGTGTAGCAACTTACCCACAATCACCAGCACCTTTTTTGACCTTAGATCTCATCTGTGAAATAATACTTTTGGCCCAAAATTAATTCAAACAATGGTACAGCTGGAAGCAGGACCTGTCTGGGGTTCTTCTCACCATTCCACACAGGATACAAAAGGGAAAAAAGAAGAATGTCAGACCTGGCCAGGGCTATAAGAGTTAAGTAGGCCACATGAACACCCAAGTTATATTTATATTTCTAGTAATTTTCCTAATAGTAGAAATGTTTCATCTGAAGTTAACAATGAGTCATAAGTATGGAATTGAAAAATCCACCTTCAAATGGAAGAAGTGGGGCCAGAACTGCTGTTCCCAATGCTATTATGTTAACTGGTACCAGTATGGCTACACAAGAATTCCTGGAATTACTGAAAAGTCCAGATCCCAAAGTCCTACAGAAGAGATTCTGATACAGGAGATTTAGGGCAGGGGTCATAAACCTGTGTGCTGTAGAACAAAGCTCCTGGGCACCTCTATCTGATGCAGTCATGTTCAGATTCTTTGAGACCCTTTTCACACTGACATTCTATTAAAGGACCCTTCCTTCAAGTTCTCAGTAGAATTTTCTCAGATAGGTCCAGCTGGGAAATATGTGAGATACCCAAAAGAAGTTTCCATATTCAAATTGTGGCCTGTTTGTCTGTTTTTAGTTAACCATACCCCCTGTGACTGGTTACCTTACACAATTGATGATAATGATTATGACAGCCATGATGACAAGGATAACAACAATCATGGACAAAGTCTACTAAACCAGTGTTTCTCAAACTTGAATGCACACAAGAATTACCTAGGGATCCTGTTAAAATGAAAATTCTGACTCAGTGCATCTGGGATGGGACCTGAGGTTTTACATGTCTAGCAAGTTCCCAAATGATGCCAACATTGCTGGTCAATGGATGACAATTCAAGTAGCAAGGCACTAGACTTTTTAAACTGGCTAACTAAGGAGAAAAGAGAAGAGTTTATTTCAAACTCCTTAAATATTCAGCATCTCAAAAGGTAAATATGCAGAGTACTGGCTTCTGAAAATAGTACTAAACTTATAAAGGCAGTCAGGTATCACTGGAAAGTGATTCATGCAAGCAGTGGACAGGGCAAAATAGTGTCATTGATGACCTATATGCCACTAAAACTAAAACTAAAACTAAAACTAAAACTAACAGGCCATTGAGTACATTTGCCCCCAAAGACTTCATGTCACAGAGTTTTATGCCTGTTCATAAGGTAATAAAGACCTGTCATCTCTTTAGGTCACAGCCACATGACTTATCCCAGCTCCATGATTCCTACAGTTGTTTGTTCCTCCTGTAAATGAACATGCAATTATTCTAGAGAAGCACAAAAGGAGGACAAGCTTTCTGTCACATATGGATCCCTCCCTTCCTTTTATAAATCCCAAATCACAAACGTGTGAAAACAGTCTCCTGACAAGTATGGTTCTGTGGTATAGAGACACCTTGCACACAAAGCTAATCATTATTTGAGCAATTAAGTAAGCAGTAATCACAGTCTCAGGAAAAACAAAGCAATTCTCAACTGAGAGAGAGGAATAGAATCTTCATAATTACATTCTTTATTCCTTATTTTATGTTTTTCTACCACTTCCTTCATCAGATTAGGAAACAGCATTTAGCAAAATGCAGAGCTCATTGAAGTATTCAGTAAATACTTGAAAATTGATTAATTGATATTCAGATACTTTTAAAATTTAAGGCTTTTTAAAATTAGATTTCCCAAAAGTTTTAAGGAGTAAAGAAAGATAAGAAAAATGAGAAAAAAATAAACATTGGGAAACTGGAGACAAGCCTTATGTACAGTAATATCAATTGTCCACGCAAATGCATCCTCCCTTCTTCTTAACTGAAAAATCCCAGGTTAATTCAGGATTTAGTATAGACCCTTTGCTCTTCAGGAATTCTGTCTCATTGCAGAGGATAAACCATATTAATCCAGACACAGAAACTGCATCCTCCTCTGTCAGTGAGTGTTTCAAGGATAGATAGGCTTGTGTCTCCATGCTGGCCAACAGGATCTGACATGAAGTTTTCTGGGGGCTTCTGGAAAGGACTGTCCTCTGTTAATGAAAACTGAGAAGTTCTCTGCTCTCTCACTTCCTTCCTGCTTAGGAGGATGCCATTTTAAGTCCAGGTTTGATGTTGCTGCCACAATTTTATGACCATAAGGCAAAAATTTATCCAAATGTTCTAACCATATTGAATACCGATCTAGCCCTAAAATGGGCTGCCTCTTAGCTCCTTATTATGGGGAAAAAAAACCCTCAATTGTGTAAGGCACTCTTAGTCAGGTGTTCCACTAGTTGTAGCTGAAAGCATATTACTAATATAGTATGCTTTCCTTATTTATATGTATATATTTTAAAATCTAACACAGACTCCCCAAAAAAGAACAATTAATAAGTCCATGGTCAATAATTCTTTTGAGATAATCATTTATTGGTTTGGGTTATAAACTCTGGATTATAAATTGACACCCATAAAAGTGTTAGCTAGGTACTACCACTACCTTTCAGGGGGAAACACATGAGGTAATCATTTATACATTCATTCATTCAACACACATTTAACTGACATGTTCTAGGTCAAAGCCGTGCTTGACTCTGGAGACAAAAGACAAGTAAATTCCCTTCTTTATGGAGCTGACATTCTAGTGGGGCAGAGAGAAAATTCACAAATTTATAAATATAATTACTAACACCAAAGATGAAAACCTAGAATGATTATGCAAAGAGCAACTGGAGCGTTATCTTTGAATGAGTTTGTCAGGGGAAATTGAGACGGATGTAGGAGCATAAAAATCCAGTGAGGTGGCAGTCAATCCAAAGGGCTGCCATTTCACAGCAGACCAATAATTGATACACCCAACCGCCAGGGTATTTGGTGCTGATCAAGGAAAAGGACATGATCCCAAAAAGCAGTGAGCACACAAGCTTTACTGAGCAGTGCTTGGATAGGGTTGCATGACAGCAAGAAACTGTACAGAGGCTATAGTTCAGGTAGAGGAGATGCTAGTCAGAAAAGGAGGAGAGTTTAGCATCTGGGTGATGTTACTCAGCATAGCAGGGAGTCTCTGGGTCAGGCAGCTCCGAAGGCCCATAGCAGCTGTCATATAAATTGATAACAGCTCTGAATGAGATTTCACAGTGTATGCAAAGCAACCAGTCTCAAATGGCCAAAGTGTGCTTCTTTCACTCATTTTTTTAATGTTTATTTATTTATTTGGGCGGCGGGGGAGGGGGCGGAGCACAGAGAGAATGAGAGTGAGAGTGTGGTAGGGGCAGAGAGAGAGGGAAAAAGACAATCCCAAGCAGGATATGTACTGTCAATGCAGAGCCCTACACAGGGCTCAAACCCACCAAATGTAAGATCATGACCTGGGCTGAAACCAAGAGTCAGTCATTTAACCTACTGAGCCACCCAGGAACCCCTCTTTGACCTATTTTTAAAATAATTGGAAGTGTAAAAATTTGGTGCTGGTGGGCTTTTGATCTCAGAGGTCTTAGCCTACAGTGAGAAAACAACCTAGGGGCCAATAAACAGACACCAACCTATTGTTTTCAAGGCAGGACTAGCAAAAACAATAACTGACATTTGCCCTATAGTAGTTCTGATAAGCTGAAGCATGACTTAAGAAATAATGTTTAGCAGGAGCACCTGGGTGGCTCAGTCGGTGAAGCATCGACTTTGGCTCAGGTCATGATCTCATGGTTCGTGAGTTCGAGCCCCGCATGGGGCTCTGTGCTGTCAGCTCGGAGCCTGGAGCCTGCTTCAGATTCTGTGTCTCCCTCTCTCTCTGCCCTTCCTCTGCTCACACTCTCTCTCTCTCTCTTTTTCAAAAATAAATAAAAAACATTAATTAAAAAAAATTAAAAAGGAAAAAAAAGAAATAATATTTATCAGCCAGAAAAGACAGAGTTCTAAAAACTTCCCTAATTGGTCCAGAAAACAAGGTGCAGGAAAAGCAAGTAAAATTGGCTGGATTCTCAAGTTTCTATTTCTCTGTTCAAAAAACGTGAGAAAACAGGTAGAAGTCAGCTGCCTTTCATCTCCAGGTATGGCAGGAACAGCATGTTTAAAGACACAACTGAAAAAGTATAGTTTTATCAAGGTTCTTGGCGAATTTCACTTTTGATTTAGGCTGGGAAGTTTAGGAACACTAAGAAACAAAGACACTAGATCCAAGTGATTCCACTCAACACAGAGGTGAAAGGAACTTTGGTGTCTATGTTTCAATGAGGAAACTGGGGACAGAAAAGTTAATGGCTGTCACAGTTCACCTTGCTAATTAGGAACAGCTTGAAACTTCACTCCTTGACTTCCAGCCCTGGGCTTCGAAAACCCCAGCAAACCTCTGTTGATTATATTATCTAATAATCTCAAGGGTTTCTAGAGGAGTCAGAGTGCATAAGGTTCCTTTTTTGAGTTATGAACCTTTTTTTTTCAACTTGAGACAGTACTAACATATAGTATATCTAAGTTTAAGGTGTACAGTGTAATGGTTTGATACATGTGTATATTGCAAAATGATGACCACAGTAAGGTTAGTTAAACACTCCCATATCCTCACATAAATATATTTTGTGTATGTGGTGATAATATTTAAGATCGACCCTCTTAAAAACTTTCAAGTATATAATACAATATTGTTAATTATAGTCGTCATGCTGTACATTTGATGCCTGAACTTACTCATCTTACAGCTAGAAGTTTCTACCCTTTGACCACTATCTCCCCATTTTCTCCATCCTTCAGCCTCAGGAAACCACCATTTTCTACTCTCTTTTCTGAGCCTGGCTGTTTAAAAATTCCGCATATAAGTGAGGACATACAGTATTTGACACTGTCTGACTTTTCCACTTACTATAATGCCCTTGAGGTCTATCTATGCTGTTGCAAATGGCAGGATTCCCTTCTTTCACACGGTTAAGCAATATTCCATTGTATATATTCTATTGTGTGTGTGCACAACATGTTCTTTATCTATTCATCTGTCAAAGAATGTTCAGGTTATTTCTACATTTTGGCTATTTAAATAATGCCCAAAGAACACTGGTGTACAGATATCTCCTTCAGATAGGGATTTCATTTCCTCCAAATATATCCTCAGAAGTGGGATTGCTGGATCATATTGTAACTCTGTTTTTAATTTCTTGAACAATTTCCATACTGTTTTCCATTTGTGACTGCACCAATTAATAGTCCTACCAACAGTACACAATTTTCCCTTTTCTTCACCGCCTCACCAACACTTATCTCTTGTCTTTTTTATAGTAGTCACTATAACAGGTTTGAGGCAATATTTCATTGTGATTTTGATTTACATTTCCCTGATGATAGTAGCCTGAGAGTCTGGAACTAAGCACTCTGTAAGGATAAACACTTAAAACACAACTGGAATATGCCTTTTATGCATTAATTTCTTGTGACAACCAATGAACTTAATGTAAGCTATTCTGCACCTTAAAAAAGTTCCATCCTTAAAAATATAGGTGTAAGCAGAATTTTATCAGAAGAATGAATTAATCCCTCTTCCTTATTAGAGCATATTCAAGTCCTCTGCCCATTTGTTAATCAGAATTTTGTTTTGTTTTGTTTTGTTTTGTTTTGTTTCTATTGCATTGTAGGAGATCCTTATATCCATATTTTGCATATTACTCCCTTATCAGATATAAGATTTACAAATATTTTCTCCATTGTGTAGATTGCTTTTTCATTTTGTTCATTGTTTCTTTTGCTGTACAGAAGTTCTTTAGTTTGATGTAGTCCCATTTGTTTATTTTTTGTTTTGTTGCTTAAATTTTTGCTGTCATATACAAAAACCATTGCCTCAACCAATGTCAAAAAGCTTTTTCCCTAATGTCTTCTTCTAGTAAAGTACATTTTTAGTTCTTACATTTAAATCCGCAATCTATTTCAAGTTAATTTTTGTGAGTAGTGTAAGATCAGGGTGTAATTTCATTCTTTTACATGTGAATATCTACTTTTCCCAAAACCATTTTTTAAAAGACTATCCTTTCTTCATTGGGTATTCTTGACTCCCTTGTCAAATATTAGTTGACCATAGGTGGGGTTATTTCTGGGATCTCTATTCTGTTTCATTGGTCTATGTGTCTGTTTTTATGCCAGTACCATATGACTACTATGGCTTTGTAACTAAGTTTGAAATGAGGAAGTGTGATGCCTCCAGCTTCATTCTTCTTTCTCAGGATTGCTTTGACTATTTGGGGTCTTTTGTGGTTCCATACAAACTGTGGGATTTTTTATCCCTGTGAAAAATACCATTGCATTTTGATAATGATTTCATTATGTCTGCAAGATTACAATAGTGTATATTTTAACATTTAACATTTGGGGGTAGTATAGACATTTTAACAATATTAATTCTTCCAAACCATGAACACAAGATATCTATTTATTTGTTTCTTTGTCAAGTATTTCATCAGTATCTTATAATTTTCAGTGTGCAAGTTGTTCAGCTCCTTGGTTAAGTTTATTCATATTTTATTACTTTTAATTCTATCACAAATGAGATTTTTTTCTTTATTTCTTTTTCAGATAGTTCACTGTTAGTGTATAGAAATCTAATTGATTTTTGTATATTGATTTTATTGTATCCTGCAACTTTACTGAATTCATTTACTAGTTCTAACAGTTTTTTGGTAAAGTCTTTAGGATTTTCTATATATAAGATAATATAATACACGAACAAAACAAATTGTACTTCTTTCTTTCTGATCCAGATAACTTTTATTTCCTTTTATTGCCTGATTGTTCTGGCTAGGATTTCCAATATTATGTTAAATAGGAATGGTAAGAATAAGCTCCCTGTCTTGTTCCTGATCTTAGTGGAAACCTTTCAAACTTCCATCACTGAGTATGATGTCAACTGTGGGTTTGTCATATATGGCCTTTATTTATGTTGAGATATGTTCCTTTTATACCCAATTTATTGAAAGTTTTAATTATGAAAGAATGCCTAATTTTGTCAGATGCTTTTTTCTGCATCTATTGAGATGATTATATGATCTGTATCTTTTATTCTGTTAATGTGGTATATCACATTTATTGATTTATGTACGTTGAAACATCCTTTTACCCCAGGGATGAAACCCACTTGATCATGCCTTATGATCCTTTTAACAGGCAATTGAGTTTGGTTTGCTAGTATTTTGTTGAGAATTTTGGCATCTTAGAACCTGGGTTTATGAGTGCCTGGAGCTTCGGTTTGCAAAGACTGATTGGGAACCTGGGACCACTGGAGCCAGCATGTGCCATGGTGAGAGAGGGGCCCGATATAAAACTTCTTAAAGATATGCTTTAGGTATTTGACTTTATTGGAATTTTTTCCAAGGCTTACAATTAATGTGCAGTTGATTTATTAGAGATCATGGCTATATTTTTTAACATTTTCTATTAATGCCCACTTTCAGAAGAAAGCAAGGGTAGCTCAATTAAAAGCTATCAGACACACAGATGCTCTGCTGGGGCCATTTAATGGCAAAATAACCTTAGCCTGAGAGTCTGGAACTATGCACTCTGTAAGAACAAACATTTAGAACACAACTGGAGTATGCTTTTCATGCATTAATTTCTTGTGACAACAAATGAATGTAATGTAAGCCATTCTGCACCTTTAACAAGTTCATCCTTAAAAATATAGGTGTAAGCAGAATTTTATCAGAAGAATGCATTAATCCGTCTTCCTTATTAGAGCCTAATTTCCTTTCAAAGCATCCTTTTGAAAAGTTTGGTCCATTTTTACTGTTTATAGACGTGAATCTCATACTGAGACCTTGATCATAAGGCAGAATAGGTCCTTCCATATTTAAATCTCAGTCAGCCTATTAGCTAAAGTAATTCTAGATGCTGCATAGGTAATCCCAAAAATCTCAATTCCTAAACACAAAAGAATTTATTCTAGTAAAATCTAATGGTCTATGTAGTGAGTAGTCTCCCATTAAGTAATATAGTGATCCAGAATCTTTCCATCCACCATTCCCTAAAACAAGAGTCAGCAAACTCTTCCTGCAAAGAGGAGCCAGTAAATATTTTAGCCTTTGTGGACCAAAACAGTTAGTCTTTATTGCAATCACTCAAGTCTGCTGTTGTAGTGTGAAAACAACCAAAGACAATACCTAAACAAATGAGCATCACTATGTTCCAGTAAAACTTAGTTTACAAAAATAGGTGTTGGATTGGATTTGACCCCCAGGCTGTAGTTTTACAACCCCTGCCCTGGAACTTCAGTGTTTTGCTTCTAGCCAGCTGACAAAGAAAAAGCATAGGTGATTGTGCTAGAGGTTTTGGTGGATCAGGCCTGAAAGAGGCAGACAAAACTTCAGTTTGCATTGCATTGGCCAAACCTCAATCATAGAATCACACAAAACAAGACTATGATGCTTAACGGACTGGGCCACCCAGGTGCCCCTACAATGTCATTTCTTATATCTCTTGGAAAACAGTGAGAGTCTTGCTTCATAGTCTGTGTCTCCCTCTCTCTCTGTCCCTTCCCCGCTTGTGCCCTGTCTCTATCTCCCTGTCTCTCTGTCTCTCTCTCTCAAAATATAAGTAAACATTTTTTTAAAAATGACATTGCTAACACACAGAATTCTGCCAGCGTGTTCTTACTGCAAAATATTAACTTTACAGTTTCTCCTATCTATAGAACATATTTACCAGACTCCCAAACCACCCCTCAAAAGGTACCTCCAAAGCCACATGCAGTCATTGTAGCCAGTTCAGAAGGCAGGTTTTCACTTTGATGCACAAGCTCACTGTCAGCTCTATCAGGTGGCTCCTTGTAGCCTGGCAGCTAGGACATTAAACAAAAAATAGTGATTTAAGAACTAAATATCAAGTTCTCTATCTACTCTTGTACAAACATTCAATTTACAATGGTGAAGTAGGGACATAATAATTATAATAAAATCTCCCATTCAAAATAAGAAAGAATGTAAGACACATAGCTTACATATGTGTCATAGTTCCTGGTGAGTGGGAAAAAAAAATCCTGCTGGGCAGCCATAGTGAAGGCCCTCAACCCTGGAATTCAGGGAAGTTCCTTCCTTCTTTACTCCTGCTCTCTGAAAGGTACTCCTTTGTTCATTAGTTCATGGCCACAGACATTACAAATTCCTCTTTGTCTGTTAACCTCTAAGGCCATATCTGAAATGGATATCTGTATACCATATGTTTTCACTCTTATGTGGATCCTGAGAAACTTAACAGAAGACCATGGGGGAGGGGAAGAAAAAAAAAGTTAGAGAGGGAGGGAGCCAAACCATAAGAGACTCTTAAAAACTGAGAATAAACTGAGGGTTGATGGGAGGTAGGAGGGAGGGGAAAGTGGGTGATGGGCATTGAGGAGGGCCCCTGTTGGGATGAGCACTGGGTGTTGTATGGAAACCAATTTGACAATAAATTTCATTAAAAAGAACTGCACTTAGAAAAAAAAAATGAAATGGATATCTGTAGCTGTGCATCTTTTGCAGCCCACTTCCTGCCCAAGGTTAAGGTCTCAAACCAGTCCCAAACTTAGAACAGGTTCATGCTTTCTTTGGTAGTAGATACTCAAAAAAATATTATAGGCCTGAATCCACTTCCAGTCAGTTTTGAATGCCAAATAATCACATCCAAAATTCTTTCTCAGACATAATTCTCCCACCTGTCTGATTTCTTACCTTCTTCACCCAGGCCTTTCTTTCTTTTTCCCTTTCTCTGTTCTCTCTATCTCTATCTCTATCTCTATCTCTATCTCTATCTCTATCACACACACACACACACACACACACACACACACACACACACACAATTTAAGATAATTACATTGAGGCTATCCAAAATACACAGTTTGGTGGGAAGGTAACACTACTACTCTGAGTTATTGTGTTTAACTGAGAAGTCTTTCTGGTCTTTTTAATTAGAGCCAAAGCATAAGAGACTCTTAAAAACTGAGAACAAACTGAGGGTTGATGGGGGGTGGAGGGAGGGATGGGAGGGGAGGTGATGGGCATTGAAGACGGCATCTTTTGGGATGAGCACTGGGTGTTGTATGGAAACCAATTTGACAATAAATTTCATATATTAAAAAAAAGATCCTGAATTTAAAAAAAATTAAAGCCCTTTTAATCCTAAATGTTATGAAAAGCAGTTGGTGTTTCCAGCCTGTAAGGCCCTTGATTCTCTGCTTGAGAACTAGCTGACACTTGCTTTATTTCTTATCATCTTTTCTCAAAACTGTCAATAATAGTTAATACAATCACAGACCCCTCATTTGTGATAGAGCTACAGGGTCTTAAGCAAATTTATACCTTCCAAGTCATCACAGATGATATTTTTACTAAAATATTTTGCCATGGTACAAAAGAGCTCCTCAGCCTTCCAAGTAACTATATCTCTTCTTTGATTCCCACCAACTGACCCTCAAACCAATGATGGATATTTTAATTTGTTGTGTTAATCAGCATCCTACTCTAGCATTAGCTGCAGGAAAAGATAATCTCAGTGGACCCATAAAAGTTTATTTCTCACTCACATGTGGTATAATCATGTGTTGAACAGGCAACCTTCCATGCAGAGATTCAAGGACTCAGACTCCTTCTATTTTGTATCTCCACTATCACTTGTGACCAGAAAGTCCTGAGCTTCTGGCCAGAGATAAGGGATAAAGAGATGGTTGTGCTGGAATGCTTTGTAATCAGACTCAAAAGTGCTCACATTCTACCCACATTCCAGATGCTGGAACTCAGTCATTTATTATGTACCAAAAGCTAGAGGAGATGAATTTTGGCACACACGTAGCAGTTCTTGCCTCAGGCAACTCTAATATTGCTCCCATCATATAATTAGTATATAGATCTTATTATCCTAGAAGATAGGCTAGGAGATCTGACATAATTGGAAACCAACAATTTTAAGTCTAGGATCTTGAAATCTTATAGTTAGCAGAAGAACTAATCTTATAGTTAGTAATCAGATAGTTCAGCTATCTCATATTACAGATTAATGATAAGCTAATTAATAATGAGCTGAGGCTCAGATGGGCATAAGGATCAGTGACTGGTATAGGACTAGAACACTGGTCTCCTCCTACTCAGTCCAGGGCTATCTGTAATATGCCTCCCTGCCTTAATTCTTCCTGAAGTTGTAAACTTGCTATAGGCTAATGGGAAAAAAAACAGGACTTTTAAAATTCTTTTTACGTATAACTTTTAGTAGATACAGGAAATAAAATGGCATTCAATTAGAAGACAAATAAGATCCTTTGGTCAGAATTTCAGTGGGAATTAGGTTGGTTTACATGATCCTAATGGAGATAATTTTTACTCCAAAGATGAGATAAATTGGGTCTGAATACTGTTTCTCAGACTTTTTCAAACTGTTTGAACCTAGAGGATCATTCAGATGAAAGCAAAGAAAAAATATAGCTTTTGAAAAACTAAATAAAAATGAAATAAAAAAATGTTTGCAAAAACTTCAGGAAGCATCAACGGGTGATGAGTAGCAGAGACTAATTGTTGAAAGAAATAAGAACCAGTTGTACTCGTCCACTCTGAGCTCTTGTCCTTAGAATAGCTAATTATCCTGTCCAAATCTACACATAAATTCCTTCTCTGCCTCATTTCTAGGACTGTGATCAGGGCAGAGTGAGATTATGTATACAAGTGATTTGCAAGTTGAAAATCAATATGCAAGAGAAAATTATCATCTTCAAATGATCAGTAATAATTCTTCTACTTTAGTCTTTAAATATCCACTAAAATCTATTGTAGCGTACATGCTCCTCAGAGAGCACATATGAACACAGATAATTTGATAGATTGTTACTCTGTTTCCATAATTATTGTTTGCTATAAGAATGTACCTAAACTAAATTTCCAATGTTTTCTTTACTTCAGCAATTACAAGAACAGCATGATCATCGGGGATTAGAAATACAAAACATACTTTTAGGAAGGTATTTACAAAATGCAAAATGTAGTCAGCTATTATAATTTTTAAAAAAGCTATTAAGGATAATTAAAGAGTAATAAATTGATATTGAAAAATTTCATTTAAGAATGAGGTCTTGGGGGTCACCTGAGTGGCTCAGTCAGTTAAGCTTCTGACTTCAGCTCAGGTCAGAAGTCTGATTTGGATTCTGTGTGCCCCTCTCTCTCTGCCCCTCCTGCCCCAGCTCACACTCTGTCTCTTTCACTCTCAAAAATAAATAAACACTAAAAAATTTAATTAAGGGGCACCTGGTTGGCTCAGTCAGTTAAATATCCTACTTCGGCTCAGGTCATGATCTCGGGGTTCGTGGGTTTGAGCCCCACATCAGGCTCTGTGCTGACAGCTCAGAGCCTGGAGCCTGCTTCAGATTCTGTGTCTTCCTCTCTCTGTGTCCCTCCCCTGCTTGTGCTCTGTCTGTCTGTCTCTCTCTCTCTCTCAAAAATAAATAAATATTAAATTTTTTTTTTAATTTAATTAAAAAAAAAAGAATGAGGTCTTGGTAAAGCAAATAACAAGACTGAGGAAAGACATATTTGACTATAAATGTTCAAAAGTAAAAAAGGAAGGTGGTAACCTAGCAAAATGGTCAAACACACTAATGGGTAGAATCAAGAAACTTAATAGTAGCAATTTATTTGATCAGGAAGTCTATGGGTTAGAGAATAATCCCTCTTGAGAATTACTTTACATGCCAGTGGATTGGGTTTCTTATCTTTGAAGGTTCTGCAAAATACCAAAGACAGCATTATGAAGAACTAGCTTTCACTATCAGAGGAGCAGATTACCTGATTTTAAGTCTTTAATTTCTGTTGTAGATTTTACAATAAAGCATAATTTATAATGTAGAAAGATGTGTTCTGTCCAGAGCCTGACTTAGAAGAAGAGCTGATTCAGAAGAAAACTAATACTGACAAGTTCCCTGTCGTTATCTACAAAGCCAACCTCCATCTGCACCCCTATTCCTGTCTCTAATTCAAAAACCCATAGCATTTTCTGAATTTTTAGGTTTCCAACCTGGAAGAATGCAAGGACCTACTATCTGTCTGGATGTAGACCTAAGCCTCCACAGAAGCTTTGGCCCTGGTGATGGTGATGCCCTATGGAGACACCTCTCCCAAACTGTGCCTCCTGGAGTCATGCTGTCTATTTTAAGTTCAGAGAAATAGTTAGAAGACAGCAACAATTCAAAATTATCTTCAAGGTCTATGAAAAAGGGCCTCAATGCAATGGAACACCAGCAGAAAGTCAAGATGAATGGATTTTTCTTAAGAAAAAAAAAAATGCTGAAGGGCCAATTTGTATTACGAATACTTCTACCTACTTTTCCAGTCACAGCCAGGCCTCCACTTCTCAGCTTCTATGTGTGCCCATATAAAAGTGAGTCCTTTTGATAATATTGCTTGGACCTGTCAACGTCATTTTTGGTATGACTAATTATAGTTGCCAAAGCTTCTGGAACATAGCAAGAGTTCTTCATGCTTGTTGCACCCAAAAGTAAAGGAAAGACAGAGATGAAAACAAACATATTGAGATACAATTCCCTTTTTCATCAGGGAATCAAACCAAATGAAATAGTTTAGCTCAAATTTTGTTCAGGAGACATTCTGACATTTCAGCTTTCTTCCAATTCAATGATTTGGGGGAAAAAATATGCAGGCTCAGTTCTGCTTCAAGCCAGTTCACTTATGGGGGAAAAAAACCCCAAACTGATACATTTATGATTTAATAGAAAATAAATATTTGGGTTGAATTCAAGATTTAGCAAATTAGTATGGTTCATTTCAGTTTAATGTTTGATTCAAGTTACTATTTTCAACTATTTATTTTATCAGCTATGGCCCAAAAGAAAAAAATATATATGTATTAACTATTGTCAGAGGAAAAATAGCAGCATAACATTAATGGCTTTGAAAGGAGCCAAGAGTCTCATTAGGGTGCACATTAAGCATAGAAATTCTGTTGTCTGTCACAATGTTTAGAATACATAAACCTACCTTTTCCAAAAAAATTCATAGAATAACCCTCAGGCATCTTTTTTATTAAACATTTTCTCCATCTCTTCTCACAAAGCAATCAAAGAAAAAATTCTAACTAGTCTTTTCCAGATAATTCTAAATTAGAGAATTTTAACTATTTATTCCTTTTATGAACTAAGATTATGCATAAAAATGTTGTATTTAAATTTTTATACACAGTGATACATGTAGTAATTTTATATCTATGTATATATACATATACACGCATACATGCACACATATATAAAACATAGAAGAGAAGGAGGAGTTTTAGTTCACTGAGAGCAAAAGAAAGGCAAGTGAGCCAAGGAAAAGAGATTGATTTAAAGGTTGGAGTATCTAAGACTCTTGCCTGGATCAAAACCCACTGCTCAGAATGTTATTCTGTAAGTACATTTGGTAAGATGATTTATTTAACTATAAATATGTGATTTGTTTGCATAGTATTTTCCTTATTCCATTCAAGAAGTCCTCTCTTTTCACAACTTTGAGCTCAATAAATAGATTTTCTCCTGGAATGGGAATTAAGGGAGTAGATAGAATTGGAGAGGGAAAAAACGGAAAATATCGTTAAAGAGCCACAGAATAGCCCCTGCTCCAAGCAATACCAGCAATGTGGCATAGGAGAATGTCACCATGGTACAACCCCAGCCCACATCCACAGTCCCACCCCAGGCCCTCTTTAGTAAGAAAGTGGAAGAACCCAAAGCTTTAAAATAGTACAAATCTGTATTCGTTTTCTGTTGCTGCTATAACAAATTACCACAAACTTGGTGGCTAAAACACAAATTCACTATCCTATAATTTTGGAGGTCAGAAGTTACAGATGGATTTCACTTGGCTGAAATCAAAGTGTCAACAGGGAAAGGCTGCATTCTTTTTGGAGGTTCTAAGAGAAAATCCATTTCCTTGCCTTTTCCAACTTGCAAAGGCCACCTTCTTTCTTAGGCTCATGGCCCCTTCTTCTGTCTTCAAAGTTAGCATCTTTGCATAGCAAAGCATATGCTTTGCTTTGCATAGCATCTTTGATCCTCTCTGACTTCTGTTTCCTTTGTCAACATCTTATCCTCTAACTTTGATCCTCTTGCCTCCCTCTTGTAAGGACACTTGTGATTACACTGGGCCCATCTGGATAATCCAGGCTTGTACATGAATGCATCAGAGTTGTCATGGTGAACTAGAGATTCAAGGCCCTTTGCCCATGTCCATACACTTGCGAGTCTTGGAATTCTGGTACAACACTCAAAGGGGAAGGAAGCCACATTAATAACGAAAATGTGGGTACAGTCAGAATTTTGTTGAGATGAAGAAAAATTACAAATGTGATAGTTCTTGCTTATAATTGTTGTGCCTACAATATATAGTTTTCATTTTCTTCCCTAATTGCATTACCTCTTAGTCCTCACCATTGCAACTCATTTACTACAATCAAACTGACAATTACCAAGTATCTACTAAGCACCTATTATGCATAAAGCATTATAACAAGGAACTGTAAATAATACAAAAGAATTAGAAAATCTCTTTCTCAGGAAGTAATATATATGAAAATTACAAGTGAGATTACTTATGAGGAAAAAGAAGATAACACTATGTAGCTTGCTAAAGTATAGTCTGCAAATAATAAGTGTTCCTGGACACTCAGATCCTTCCTATCCTCACTGACATGGTATTTCACCTGGCAGACTTCACCTTATTTCCTACAAGGTATTCTGTGAAAGGGAGCTTCTCTGGTCAAAAAAGTTTATGTTCCTGGAACATACTGACCCATCACAATTAATTATTGTAGCAATAGCCCAGAGAAGTTCTACACTAAAGAAATCACCTTTGGGGTGCCTGAGTAGCTCAGTCAGTTAAGCATCCGACTTCAGCTCAGGTCATGATCTTGCGGTCTGTGAGTTTGAGCCCTGCTTTGGGCTCTGTGCTGACAGCTCAGAGCCTGGAGCCTGCTTCACATTCTGTGTCTCCCTCTCTCTCTCTGCCCCTTCCCCCACTCACTTGCTCTCTCTCTCTCTCTCTCTCAAAATAATAAATAAACATTAAAAAAAGAATTTAAAAAAAAGAAATCACTTTTAACTATTTCCAAACATATTTATGCCTGCAAACTTTTTCTCTTAATACTTCCCTCTTTAAAAATACTGACTTAGTGAAATCATGGTCCTTCCAAAACCATTTATAAAAATATCTCTATTAAAAAATCCAAGCTTCAGCACGGCCTACTGGGTATTTAATGTTTGCTGAGTAATGTGAATATCTAGTAAGACGAATCTCATATCTTTCAGATCTTTTATTTCCTGTACTTAATCAGTTTCATACCAAAATAAGACCAATTCCCTGAAGCTCTATGCTTTACAACCTTTAGGATTAAAAATTATCCAACTTTTTGTAACTGAATATATTATATCCATTGGTCCTCCTTATGCATAGATATATTTGGAGATAGCATTTTATAGAAAACTAAAATGTTGCAGTGTCCCCTCAGCTCTGCTACTAACTACCTGTGTGACCTCATGCAAAGCTCATGACCTCCTGGCACTCAATTTACTCACTGGTAAAATAAGAGGACTGAACTAGACGGTCTCCAAGGTACCCTACAGCTCTATTATTTATGCATACTTTTATCTATATACTCACTAAGCTCTATTGTTTATGCATATTTTTATCTGTATGCTCATTCTCTCAAAGAATTTCAATATATGGGGCAAGAATTATTTCTCTTTAGGAAACAATACTATCTTCCAACCCCAATACCCCCCACCCCCAATAAGTTGTGTTCAGTGACAATACTCTTTATTATAGATTCTACCAGCTTTCCTGGTGCGGTTGCAAAGGAAGGATCTCTTCTTTCATGCAGTTTGTAATCTTATCAAGTATATGGAATGAATTATGCCCCTCTCTTTATAATTGGTACATAGGAGCCCTAACCCCCAATTGTGACTGTATTTGCAGATAGGGCCTTTAAGGATGTAATTAAGGTTAAATGAGACTGTTGGAGTGGAGCCCTAATCCAACACAACTGGTGTTTATATAAGAAGAAAAAGAGACACTGGGGGGTATATACACATAGAAAAAATGCCATGTGAGGACAGAGTAACAAGGCAATCATCTGTAAGCCAAGGAGAGAGGCCTCAGGAGAAACCAACCTGGTGGCACCTGATTCCTGAATTTCCAGCCTCCAGAACTTTGAGAAAATAAATGTCTGTTGTTTGAGCTACCCAGTCTGTGGTATTCCGTTATATCAGCCTGAGAAGACTAATACACTGAATAAATGTAATCTATATTCAAACAAAAATCAAAAAGCAAATAATATATAACTATGTAATCAAATAAGATGTGTGTACTTTGTTTGCAGATGTCTTCTGTTTGCTAGCTAGAATAATTAATATGGAAATAATGGTTCATCCTACTCTCACTCATCTATGTAAGGTCATCAAATTGACCATTTTCAACCCTATGCACTAAAAACTGACAAGAGGCTTGTTTCCTGGGCATAGTACACAAGGAAAACAAAGCAGGAAGTAGCACAATCTTCTCTCCCAACCCGTTTCAACAACCCTAGTCCTGAGGTAGCCTGCCTAAGGTGCCCAGTGTTTTCCCTTGGTATGGATGTAGCTAGCAATGGTTATGATTTTAGTAATACCTCTTTAACTTGAGAACTGTGAGGGCTTTTCTTAAGTGGTTTATTTTTAAAAAGTCAAAAGAGTCAATATGGGTCTTATAGCATCAGCTGAGCAAGTATGTTATGATCCTTAGCCACCCACTCCCTGTAATGATTTCCTCCCCCACACACTCTCTTCCTCTCTCCACTCATCCCTCTCTTCCTCCTGACCTTACAGCAGGACCCCCACTGTTGCAAAATCCCAAGGATGGGCTGCCTAAAGCAACAGCTTAGCCAGCATTGACCTATTTCCTCCCAAGACCTACTCAGAACAGTGGCTACATACTTGTTATAGGTTTGGCTATAGTCTCTTGCTCAGGAACACATAATTTAAATAACATGAACAATTAAAACACCATGATTCCTGTATTTCTCGCTGTCTCTGTGAATGTTCTTCCCATTTCTAAGCATGCTTATACTTGCTTGCTTTCATATCCTTTACACCTAAGATTGGTAACCACACCATTATTTAGGAAACTCCACAGATAGTTCTGGGCATACATGCTCTATAGCACCTAGAACAATGTATCACACAGAGTTGGTGTTCAAAAATATGTGTGAATCAAATTTTTAAAAACAGGGAGAACTTTATTTAAAAACATTTCACCTTTTTCTCATATCTATACATAAAGCATATTAACGGATTTCATTTAAAAAGCTAATTTTGATTTAAGACTTAACTATTTGCAGGCACTCTTCTATGTACTTTATATGTATTAACATATTGAAATCACACCATAACATTACAACATAACATGACATAACATTACTATTAGATCCCCTTTTCAGAGACAGGGAAACTGCACACAGGAGATTGAGTAACTTGCCCAAGATCACACAGCTCAGTGACAAGACTGGGATTTGAGCCTTGACAGTCAAACTCTAGAACTTACACTTTTTTTAGCTTATTTATTTATTTTTGAGAGAGAGAGCATAGAAGGGCAGAGAGAGAGAGAATCCCAAGCAGGCTCTGAAGTGTCAGCACAGAGCCTGATGTGAGGCTCAAACTCATGAACCATCAGATCATAACCCTAGCTGAAATCAGACTCTTCACCAACTGAGCCACCTAGACGCCCTTAGATGCTTTACACTGTACTGTATCTCTTTGGCTTAGTCACATAACACACAAGTAGGTATGAATCTGAAAACGAAATGGAAACAAAATCTAAATACACTGAAGTTTATACATATTATTCCAAAGGCAAGAACCTTTGGTCCTTGCTTGTAGACTACTGACATTCAGCATCTTGACTTAACACGCATACTTCTCTGATAGCAACAGCAAGGGGAAGGAGGAAATGGGGAGTTTGCTGGAGACAGATCTTCCGAAGGCAAAAAGTGTGAAAGTGTTCAGTACATAATAACAAGTGTTCAGTACATAATAACAAGGGAGACAAAAAAAAAGATGGGAGGGACATGCACAAGCATCTAGAACTTTAAAAGCAGAATATCAGTGAGCAGCTTCATGTAACCATGGGCAATCCTGTACATCCCATTATCTCCTAAAGGCTTCATTGAAGAGCAGCTTCTTATCAAGTGGGACTGAGTCACTGAGAATGTCTCATATCCATTAACAGTCTGAGTTTTGGCAGGCAGGGAAAAACCAATCCAACAAAATAGTTAGGAAGAAAGTTTATGTACTTAAAAAAAAAGAAAATTTTAGTTTCTAGAAATTTACTTCCTGAATATGGTGGAAATGAGAATATTATTAGATTTATAGAAAGAAATCACACTTTACTTAAAAAGTGCATAGGCAGGGGTGCCTGGGTGGCTCAGTCGGTTAAGCGTCAGACTGGCTCAGGTCATGATCTCACAGCTTGTGGGTTCAAGCCATGTGCCAGGCTCTGTGATGACAGCTCAGAGCCTGCAGCCTGCTTCAGATTCTGTGCCTCCTTCTCTATCTGCCCCTCCCCTGCTCATGCTCTGTCTCTCTCTCTCTCAAAAATAAATAAACATTAAAAAAAATTTTAATGCATAGGCATATGAAAAATGCCCATTGTGATTTATAGTTAAGAAATATATTTTTAGTCTTGAGCCCACACATGGCACAGAGTAGCTAAACCCTTGGAATTTCCAAGTGTGGATAGCAATAAAGGTGTTTTTGTTTGTGTTAATGAGGCGACTTCCAGAAAGCACCTTAGGATGGGATCTGGTCACCAGAGAAAGCAACTGTCTGACTACAGGTTTGCAACTGTCAGTTCTCTCCTCTGGGGAGTGGAGAGGGGCTGAAAATTGAGCTCAATCATTGATGGCCAATGATTTAATCAGTCATGCCTCTGTAAAAACTCAAAAGAAGGAGCTCTGGAGATCTTCCAGGTTGGTGACCATGTGGAGATTCGAAGAGAGTTGTGCGCTCAGAGAGGACATGGAGTATAGTAATCTAGTGAGTAAATTGGTTTTCTGAGTTCTGTGAGCCAATCTAGCAAACTAATGGAACCCTAGGAAGCAGTCCTGGGAACCTCAGATTTACCAGTTTGTCAGGAGCAGAGATAACAACTTGGGCTCGTGATTGGCATCTGAAGTAGGAGGCAGTCTTGTGGGACTGAGCCCTCAGCCTGTGGAGGTAGATGCCAGAACTAAGTTGATTTGTAGGACACCCAGCTAAAGCCAAGAATTGCCTGGTGGTATGGGGTATAGCACTCAACACACAACGTTGGGAACAGGTGCAGAACCTGTAGCAAGTCATTGTATATTCTCTTTCTCCATTTAAGATGTTAGTGTGAGTCATTTCTTTTTATATTAATGTTGCCTTTCTGTTTGTTTTAATTAAATCCTAATTACATTGAAATCACCATACTGGGTAAATAATTTATTTCTATCATTTTATAGGGAAAGGTTCAAAAAGCTTACCACTGTACTTCCAAATAGTTTTAAAGGATTTCTCTTCTGGAGCTTTCCAATCCCAGCCATGGAAAATTAATTTCAAAGTAACCAAGTCCAGCAGCTTTTTGTGAACACCAAAATGTTATCACCTCCCTGGGTAGCCTCACAGCAGTGCTGCATCTTCAACATAATGGACACTGGTTTAAAGCAAGGACTTAGTATAGGAGAAGGCAGCCATTGTGCTTGGTAAAGGCCTGCCTCCTGCCAAACAGATCTTTAGTTGGATACTCAGTGTAAATAGGTATGATGGCAGATGTGCTCTGATCCTAATCAAGAAACCAGAGATTTATCAGCTCCAGGACTGACTGTGGGTTTATGGGAAAGGAATGTGATTTTTTTTAAATGCCTTCATTTGAGATTCTAGATTCAAAGAGCCCTCTGAAACTGAATACATCTAAACATCATCTGAGATTTTCAGTGAAATTCTTGCCCCAGAGGGCTGAAGGAGTTTTAAGCATCACTTGGGGTGATGTGGAACAGGTAAGATATTTTTCTCTGCACAGGCAAAAGAGGTGAGGCTGCAGATGCTGTAAATTCTGTTGATTCATTCTTCTTCCTCCTGTTGCTTAGTACATACAGGGATTCCATCTGGGGTAATGAAAAAGGTCTGGAACTATGCAGAGTGGTGATGGCTGCACAACATTGTAAATGTACCTACTGCTACTGAATTGTACACTTTAAAATGGTTAAAATGAGGGAAGCCTGGGTGGCTCTGTCGGTTGAGTGTCTGACTTCAGCTCAGGTCATGATCTCACAGTTCACCAGTTTGAGCCCAGCATCAGGCTCTGTGCTGATAACTCAGAGCCTGGAGCTTGCTTCAAATTCTATGTCTTCCTGCTCTCTCTACCCCTCCCCAGCTCATGCTCTGTCTCTCTCTCAAAAATAAATAAACATTAAAAAATTAAAAAAAAAAAAAAAACAGAATCAGACCTATAAAAAGAAAAAACTAATGGCTGCCAGAGGGGAAGGGAGTGGGGGGTTGGGTAAAATGGGTGAAGGGGAGTAGAGATGCAGGCTTCTACTTATGGAATGAATAAGTCATGGGAATAAAAGGTACAGCATAGGCAATATAGTCAATGGTGTTATAATAGAATTTCATGGTGACAATACTACACTTGTAGTGAACACAGAATAATCTATAGTTGTTGAATCACTGTGGTACACCTGAAACTAATGTAACATTGTGTGTCAACTATACTCAAAAAAAAAAAAAATAATCTCATCCAGAAACATCCTCACAGACATATCCAGAATATTTTTTGACAAAATGTGTGTGTAGCCCAAGGCCAAGTCAGGTTGGTACATAAAATCAACCATCACACTACTCTACTATCTGCCTAAGGCTACTTAAGTCTCAGATGAGGTTTCTAGTCTGAAAGCCTGCCTCTTCTCTAGGGAACTGATACTAGAAAGACCTTCACCCAATGTTACCACTCTGCAAAATTTATGAGAGCAAGACTATCCCACTAGGGATCTACTAAATAGCTTACCCTCAATCAGGGCCCTTCTTTGAAACCTTTTACTTCCATTTACTCAGACTCACATCTCTTTTCTTCACCTTGAAGCCCCTGTTCATTGCTTTTTGATCCCTAACTCCTGGCCCTGTGCCCCTTGACTCGGGGACAAGTCCTCTAGCAAGGATCCAATAATTCAATTATGTTTCCATACCAAATATTTGTATTTAAGCGTTGGCTTCATTATCTTACCCCAAAGGGACCCAAGACTTTTCAATTCAAATTACAGCCATCCCTGTGCCCCATGGCCATGGACTTCTCTGAGGCCCCCCTCACCCCAAATTGGTATTTCAACAGAAAATAAACTGTAGGAGAATCGTCACACATCTGTGCCTGAACTGATAAAATTTGTTTGGGTTTGAGAATGATTCTATTATAAATCCATGTCTACAAGCGCATCTACAATGGAAACACAAAAACTAAGAGTAAGACTAGAAGCAAATAAACATAACAAACATTTTCCAAGAAATGAATTGATGAGCAAGACCACCAGTGAAGCTGGGCAAATGAATCTGGAAAAATAAATTATTTATTAACCACTGCTTCCAGATTTGGTGCCTATTGTTGTGGCCTGCCCAGTGTAACCCAGAAGTACTCCTTATCCTCATTTTGAGGCAGGCTGACTTTGGACACTTTGTCAAGGAGAACTGTTAAGGGTGGGAATGAGAAGGAGTGAGGAAGAGAATGGTGGAGGAAAGTGTGAATAATGTAGTGAAGAATGGCTGCTGAGAAGTGAGAGATCTGATTTGATTCAATTCTGTGTGAATTTAAGTCAGCTACTCAACTTCTCTGTCCCTTTATTCATTCTATAAAAATAGGAATAATAACATTGCAAAGAACTTACCTGAGAATTAAATAATATACATATGCCTTACAACACGCCAACAAGAGAGGGTGTCCTATCCCTGTTGCTATTCCTTCCTTTACTAACCGTTCACCACCCCATATGCATGAAAACTCCTAGTTCCCAGCAGAATGCCTTTAAAATAGTAGCTACTTAATCAATATTGCTTTCCTTTTCCTTTTCTTTTTCTTTCTTTTTTTTTTTTGCAACCATTATTGATAAGGAAGATTAAAACTATGAACCTACTCTCATTTCTTTCACAGGAGCAAACTCCTCAGGATTCATTTCACCAGGTTGTTGACCCTCACAAGTACCTGTGCTCTTCATCCTTGTTCCTCATTCTCACCTCCACCCCCTCCCTCCTAGCACACCTCTAGCTCAGGGCTTGTGATCTGACAGGCAGAGTTAGCATTCCCAGTGAGATCAAAGAAGACTGAACCTGAACTTCTCAGCCATCAAAGAGGTCTGCCAGTGACAGCTGAATACTTAAGAGAGAACTTTTAATATAAGATCCTTGAAAAGATAGGGTCTTCTCTTCACGTCTGCAGTAGATCCAACTTTTATTTTTAAAATGAATGAAATGTCTGGAAACTAGACATAGAGCCAAACATTTTGTGCACTACAAACTTCTAGCTATGGAGACTATAATGTAGCAAGATTATGTATCATGAAGGCTACTTTCAACCACAAGTCCTAAAAACTCAATTCAAAGTTGCTTATACTAAAAGGAAAAATTACTGGCTACCAGTTCTAAAAGTCTAGACACAAAGTAATCTTCAGGATTTGCTTTATCCAGGGTCCTCTTCCCTTTTTCCTTGCTATTTTCTGAGATTTGTCCTCCTCCTAATCAACTTTACCCTCACACCTCTAGTTCTCATATTCATGAACAACAGCTTTGGAGAAAAAGAGGCTACTTCTCAAAACTTTCCCAGAAGAGCCAGAAAAACGATACCAGAAAATCTCTCCATTTATTCCATTGGCCTGAACTGGTCACACGACAATCCCTGAACCAGTCACAGGCAAAGGACATGAGATGACTCAGACTAATCAAGCCAAGAACTTAAGCTAGAGGTTGCATCACTTTACCTGAAGCAGAAGGATAAGTACTTGAACAACAAAGAATAGGGTTCTGTAATGATAGAGGAGAGGAGAACGGACCCTTGTAGGCATCCAACAGAAAACATGTCTGCCTTCATTTTACACAAACACCCCTAATTCCACGTGAATGAGAGTATTATTAAGAACTGGATTTGTACTGGAGCACCTGGGTGTCTCAGTCAGTTAAGTGTTCGACTCAGTTTCAGCTCAGGTCATGATCTCACGGTTCGTGAGTTCAAGCCCCACATCACAGATGCTGGCAGTGTGAAGCCTGCTTGGGATTCTTTCTCTCTCCTTCTCTCTCTTCCCCTTCCCTACTCAGACTCCCTCTCTTTCAAAATGTATAAATAAACATTTTTTAAAAAGAACTGGATTTGTATTAACACCAGGCTTAACAATAGAGAAGGGAAGTTGATGAATTCTTTTAGCAAATATACCAAACATCCAAATGGCTGACATCCTATAATAACAGGTCAGGATACATACACTTCCTCACTGTTTCATTATTTAAAATATGCCTGGAGTTCCTCCTTTGGAACTTCACCTTTTGTTCTCTAAGCTTTCTCCCTAGGTGAGCACATCAATTACCACAGGCTTAAATGTCATTGTCATACTCCCAACTTGCAAATTTCTATCTCAAATCCAAAATTGGCAATTGTCAGTTCTAGTACTAACCGTTTATAATTTTCCAGAAAAATAACACTCTGGAGGGAGGAATTATTTATCCACAGTTAGGGGGTCAGTTATCAGTAAAACAGTGACTAGAACCCAAGTTTTATAACCTGGCTCCAAATCTAAAAACCTCTTTTGTTTTCATCAATTGATGATTCCATACTCCATTCCAATTACCACCCTTTTATTCTATGGGATTGTCTAGCTCTTTCAAGGCAAACTTTGTTATCCCTAATTTACTTTTAATTATATAACCTATAGGAACATTTCCAAAATTTTGGAAAAACTTGCAACTTTTCCTAAAGGAAAGGAACGCCAGTAAGAGCATTTGATCCCTCTAAGTCTTAAGCACCCCTCCGAGGCTGCTCAATCTATTCCACCACCTTAATCCATAGGCACAAACCCTACAGATATTTTAGACATTAGAGATCAGTTCTGCCATTCTGAATGTATGCTACTAGAAATGTCTAGTGACATATTACAGTTAGCTCACATCAGTGGAATGATGACTCAGTGATTTAATGCATTTCCATTAAATTTAACAGGATCAATTTTTGCTCACTCTAGAGAAAAGAACAGCTAACATTTACTTAAATAGACTCTTAGATAAAATTGTCAGAGATTGGACTTAACAACCTGCGCTTGTTGCAGGCTCACAAATCCAAACCTGTAACTTATCAGTATAGAGCTGACCTTATCTGTTAAGAGGAGCCTCGTAGCTGGAGAGTCAGTACTGAAGACTAAGTGGTGAAGAGGAGAGCCTTTTTATCTCTCAGATATGTGGACTACTGGATTGACTCTGTAGGGCAGAGATGCTAGGCCAACCTTGTCCAATGGGAATATAGTGCTGAGTCACACATTCAAGTCACATACTTAATATTAAATTTTCTAGAGGCTCCATTGATCTCAGCATTGTAAATTCAAGCCCCACATTGGGTGTAGAGATTATTTTTTAAAAAGCAATGAACTTAATTCTAACAATATATTTAATTTAACCTAATATATCCAAAATATTATCATTTTAGTGTATTATCCATATAAAAATTATTAATGAGCCATATTACATCCTTTTTTTGTACTAAGTTTTTAAAATCTGGTGTGTATTTTAAAATTATATCACATCTTGGGGTGCCTGGGTGGTTCAGTCAGTTAAGCATCCTACTTCGATTTAGGTCATGATCTCAACAGTTCGTGGGTTCAAGCCCCGCATCAGGCTCTGTGCTGATGGCTTGGAGCCTGGAGTCTACTTCAAATTCTGTGTCTCCTCCCTCTCTCTCTCTCTGTCCCTCTCCCTGCTCACATTCTGTCTCTCTCACTCTCAAAAATGAATAAACATTAAGAAATTTTTTTTAAAAAAATTATATCACATCTCAGTTTGGACCAGCTACATCTGTAGGTCTCAAGAGCCACATGTAGCTAGCTGGTGTCTACCATATTGGAAGCCCAGTACTGGATAAATGCTTCTCCAAATCCCAGAGATTCCTAAAACAAAGTGCCCACCTCTCTCTCTGTGGAAGGAAAATCACACACTCTCCATTGGACAGACTGTGCTCTGTGCCCTGAAAGGTTTTCTTCCCCTCTAATTAAAGGGATCTCAGAGAAGTGCTGCTTCTTGGGCTTCTGCTTTTGTGCTCCTGAACTTCTCAGTTATTCCCCTTTGTGAGCATGGGTTGTAACTCCACTTGTGTGAGACTTTCTTACTTCCCTGAGCTCACAGGTGAAGCTCAGAGGATCCTGTCACAGTGGCAAGACTCTCTGCCTCACCCTACCTTGTTTCAGACTCTATGCCAAGGTTAAAATGGCAGGGCCTGCAACTATCAACAAGCAGAGATATAGCTTTGGGTTATCTTTAAGTGCACAAATCACAAGATTTGCTTCTCCAACTAGTCCTGCCTTGTTGTTTCTCTTCTGACCAACTGTCTGGCTTACTACTAAGAAGTAACATTTATTGTGTGTTCCACATGGGAGATTTACTTTGCTAAGTCTTCACAATTAGACTTTGTGGGTGTTATTACTAACTTTATTTGGTAGATAAGATAACCTTATTGGACTTCTTAGGTGCACTGAGTGACTTGGCCAAGGTCACACAGTCCATGGCAGAGTTGCGATTCAGTCCCAGCTCAGAAGCCTACCCTCACAAGCACATTCTATACTGACCTGCTCTCTACCTTCTGGATTTGCCTCTAAGTGTTATGATCCACATCCTGTCCTGATTTCTTTGTCTAGCAACATCCCACAAGATTAGCTCTAAATCTTGCCTGTTCTAGCTCTCTTCCTGACAATTTATAAAAAACCTTTAGGAGAACTAGCACTAGCCTCTGTCTCTACTTTAATCAGCCTCTGCTGGGCTCGGAGTTCTCACTGGCTTTCCATACCACACTAAAGTCCCTTGACTATCCATCTACATGCCAGAAAATAGGAAAAAAGTGCACCGAGCAGCATTCATTTAACCGTTATTTAGCAAGACCTACTGCATGCTGGGCAAGAAGCTGTAAGCTGGAGCTATAGCAGGAGACAAGAAAGAAGTGCTCCCTGCTTTCAGGAAGTTTATATTTTAGTGAGAGGAGAAAGGTAAATAAACCCCAAAACTGAATCAAATTATCTATACATGCCTAAAATCTTAACATCTTCATGCCGGTATTAATCTGCTTGTAAATCCTGGGAAATTGATGGGATTAATAGACTGAAACTATTTTCTGTTATTCTTAAACAAAGAAGGCTAAAATAGACTGCATATCTTCCCCCAAAGGAAGCCCCAGCTTATACTTTTTTAGTTTAGAAGTTTTGCTTTTTTAAAATGTTTACTTATTTGAGGAAGAGGGGGGCAGAGAGAGAGGGAAAGAATCCCAAGCAGGTTCCATGATGTAAGCACAGAGCCCAATGTGGGGCTCAATCCCACAACCATGAAATTATAACCTGAGCTGAAATCAAGAGTCAGAAGCTTTACTGACTGAGCCACCAAGGAGACCCAAAAGTCTTGTTTTGTTGTTGTTATTGCTGTTGTTCTTTTGATATATATGTCTAATTATAAGGAAACTTTTATCTCAGTAACCCCAACAAAGCAAAGGAAAGTGGAAATTGGATGTTCCCACAGACCTATAACTTCTGTCTTGGGATAAAAAATGAAAGGGTGTGTCATAGGTAGGATGCCCCTGGGACAGAAGGATCTGAGTATTGGTCATGATTTTGGGGAAATGAAGCTTCAATATTGGAGGACAGATCTGGCAGCATCCCCTGTAGCTCAGAACATCCACCTTCTTCCCTTGAACATTGCTGAGTTTCCCCACAGAGACTTGAATATGAGTTGTGTCCTGGTGTCCACATTTGTCACTATGCAAACCACCCTAGGAATATGCTAATCTACACAGTTTGTCTAGAATATCAAAGAATCCAAACTTGTCGGCAAATGGTGATTGAAATTCTTTAATGGCTTTCTGTCTCTAATACCACACAATGTCTACCTCAATTACAGTCTACTCCAGGAGAGATAGAGGTATACTAATTTGGGGTATATGTAAATAAATGTAGAGGTAATATGATAGAGTGAAATGAATAAAGGGTGGTCAGGGTAGGCCCCTCTAAGAAGGCAGAACTTAAGATGAAAACTGAATGATAAGAGTCAGCCATGAAAATATCCTGGGAAAAGGGTTCTCCTTAGCAATAACAGCAAGTGCAAAGGCCCTGTAGCAGAAATATTTCATATTCTCCAAATGTTTTAATATTTCTCCTAGAAAAAAGGCAGGTATGGGTGAAGGTTCATGAGTTGGGGGAAAACAGTATGAAATGAGGTTAGAGATGCAAATGAAGAACATATTATCTATCCAACAATGATTCATTGAGTTCCTATTATGTGCTAGGTACTGTTCTAAATTCTGGGATACATAACAAAAAAGTAGAACCTTGTAGACTTTGGCAGAGAATTTGGATTTTATTCTAAGGTGACTAAAGGTCATTGAAAGATTTTAAGTGAGTGAGTGACATGGTCGAAATTACTTTCCAAGGAGATGATTTTCAAGTCTGAAGAACAGACTTGAAGAAGGGTGTCCAGCTAGGAAGAAATGCAGTAATCCATCAAAAAACTGTATCAGTTTTGCTAAGGTTGTATAGTAAAGATGGAGACAAATAGATGGGTTTGAGATATATTCTAAAAGCAGAGCTGACAGGAATTGCTGATGAAAGAGACATAGAGGATGAGGGAAAGAAGACTCAAGGCTAACATCTACATTTTTGGTTAGAGCAGCCCGATGTATAGACAATGACATTATTTACTTAGAAAAAGATAAAAGAAGATTTGCAGATAAAAATCAAGAGTTCTTGATATTAACTTTGGCATCTTTATTACATGCCAAATAAATGGAAATGTCAGATCAGCAGTTTCATATGTGAATTTAGATTTTAGTGGAGACAGTTAAAGATATAAATTTTTATGTCATTGGCGTATAGGTGGCATTTAAAACCAAAGTCTTGATGGGATCATTGTATTAGTGAATTCAGACTGCCATAACAAAATACCATAGGCTAAATGGCTTAAATAATAGGAATTTATTTTCTCACAGTTTTGAAGGCTGGATTTCCTAGATCAGAGTACTGGCAGTCAGATTCTGGTGAGGCCTCCCTTCCTGGCTTGCAGACAGCTGCTTTCTCACTGTCCTCATATGGTAGAATAAGAGAGAGAATGAGAGGGAAAAATCTCTTCATCTTCGTGAGGCCACATTCCTATCAGATTAGGCTCCATCCTTATAACCTCATTGAATCTTTTTCTTGTTGTTGTTGTTGTTCATAGCAGCTTTATTCACAATAGCCAAAAGGTGGAAACAACTCAAATGTTCACCCAATGAATGGATAAACAAAATTGGAATATCTACACAAAGGAATACTCTACAGCAATAAAAATGAAGTACCCGTATTGCAGCACATGAATGAATCTCAAATGCATTATGCTCAGTAAAAGAAGACAGACACAACGACCATATATGTGATTCCACTTATATAAAATGTCAAAAAACACAGATTTACAGAAGCAGAGAGCATATTTATTAAAAGTTGCCTAGGGTTGGTGGCAGGAATGGAAAATAACTGTAAATGATCTTAAGGGACCTTACTGGAATGAGGAAAACGTTCCAAAACTGAATTATGGGGGTGGTCACACAACTTTGTAAATTTAATAAAAATCATTCAATTGTACATGAAAGTTGTTTATCTGAAATAAATGTCTTCAGAATGGAGCAATGGGAAGTAAAGGACTTTGATGTCTGAGAGAAGGTAATAAATGAGATACCCCACAATTCCGCCCTTCATCTAGAGGATTTTCTGGCCTATAGGTGCAGAAAGGAGGAAACCAAACAGAGTATTACCTACCGAAGTCCCTATTCCAGATACAGCCACGTGTGTGACCACTTCAACATATGAACTTTAGAAGGGACACAGTTCAGTCCATAACAGTCACCTAAGAAAAGAATATGAGTAGAATACAGACAAGGGCCCAAAATGAGCCCTTATAGGACATTCCAACATCGTAAAAGGAAGCCAGAAACAGAGATTGAGAAGCAACAGCTGATGAGATAGGAGGCAAGAAGGAGAATGTCATGAGACAGAAACCAAGAGAACAAAAAAAATGTTTGGGGAAAAGAAAGAAGTGCTATGTGGCATGCTTCTAAAAAATTTGCTCCAAGATAAGAAGAACAACAACAAATGAACACTGAATGTGGCAAGATAAAGGTGATGTTGGCAAGATGCCTTTCAACAGGCAGAGGGATGGAAATCAGAGTATAGCAGGCAGAAGAGAGAACAGGAGGTTAGGGCAGGCAGAAGAGAGAATAGGAGGTTAGGACATGGAAACCGTGACTACTGACAAGTCTTCCCAGTGGGTTTGCTGTGAAGCAGAACAGAGAAATGGGCCAGTAGCTGTTAAGAGGTCATGGGGCCGGAAGGGAAAAGCAAATGGCTTCTGACCCAGGACCAAAAGGCACAGTCCCAACATCGTAGTTTTGCTCTGTCTTTTGCTCTGCTTCGTTGGTAGACCTTCCTGAACAGCACTCTTCTCATCTGTGTGGTGCCACAACCCTCTTCATTATCCCTACTTTCCTAGTAGCACATCATAGTCATCAAAAGCCCAGACCCTAGATCCAGAATGTGAGTACTACTATTTGTATAACTATGGACAAGTACTTACTCTCAATAAACCCCGATATACCTCACTACCCCTTGCTAATCCAATATACATACCTCCATCGTCAGGAAACCCTTAAAAAGAGGGAAAGTAAGCACAATTGTATCTACACATAAAAAAGTTACCCTCTCTGTGGCCTCTGATGCTCCATTTATTTGAAATGGGGTTGCTAATTATAGTAGTGCCTTCCGCACAGAGTTATTATAGAGATTAAATTAGCTAACAGAACCAAGTGATTAGAATAGCACATTGCAAGTGCTATAAAACTTTTTGTAAAAACAAATAAATTTACACTTTATAAGAAGATCCCTTAACACTGTTGGCTTAAAGTGGACACTTTAAGTAATGACTTCTTCATTCCTACTACATAATGAAATGTTCAAGTATCTAGTTATATGTAGGTGTGTCATGTCCATCACCAAGGTTTCCCAACCGTTTGCCTTTCCTTTTCCATTTATATCTTACAGCTCTCTAAGAGATTTGCATATGTGTAAATCTGTTACCTTTATTTAGAGCCTTAAAATAATAAACCAAAATAAAATCCTAGGTCATGTTTTTCCCATGTTAGTAATAAAGCCAAAGTTAAAAAACAGAAAAGAAGTATACCAATTCATATCTATGAGGAAATGATATTAACCCCAATGCATTAGCCTGAATGCATACTACTATGGTCTGAACTGTATCTCCTCAAAATTCATATGTTTAAGTCCTAAACTCGTTCCTCAGTATGTAACTATACTTGGAAATAGGCTCTTTAAAGAGATAATTAAGGTAAAGTGAGGTCATAGGAATGGGCCTAGTCCAGTATGACTGATGTCCTTACACAAAGAGATTAGTACATAGGTACACATAGAGGGAAGGCCATGTGAAGATAGGGGAGTCTCACTGTATAAGAGCAGTCAAATATTTTTAAATGTTTTATTAATGTTTATTTATTTTTGAGAGAGAGAGCATGAGTGGGGGAGGTGCAGAGAAAAAGGGAGACAAAGGATCCAAAGCAGGCTCTGGGCTAATAGCAGAAAGCCTGATGATGCAGGGCTCAAACTCACAAACCATGAGATCATGACCTGAGCCAAAGTCAGATGCTCAACTGACTGAGCCACCCAGGCACCCCAAGAGTAGCCAAATATTTTAAACAAAGTTATTCCCCAAACTTAGCACCTGTCTTTATCAGGAAACAACACCTAGGGCTAATAAACACAGTATTTTCAAAGTTCAGTGACTTAATCTCATACTTATATTGTATAAAGAACCAATAGTTAGTTTGCTGGGATTTTTATTCTCTGGAACCAAACACATATCCTGAGAAAACAGAAAACAAGCAAAAACAAAAAACAAAAATAAAAACAAAAACACAGCCATGGGACACATTAGCTGGGTCAGGAGAACTTCTATAAAACCTAATTTCTAACCAAAAACATACTGTCAAGTTGTTCTCTATATTTTCAAAGAGCTTTTCTCCTGACACTCTGAACCTCTTAACAAATAATTTCCTGATTTACCTGGCAAATCATCCAGGGTTGACCCAAATGCAAGATTTGGACCTTTTCCCTGTATGTCAAACCCTCAAGCTAAACTTGTCAATGTTTTCAGGCCTGAAAATACACAGTGACAGTGCTGTAGATAAAGATACTTTAGAGTGGGGTTGATAGCCTTGACTTCCTCAGCTCAGGAAGAAGATTAAAAATGACTTTTTGCTTACTTATAATTTGTAAGGATAGAATTCCCCAAGGTCTCTCTCAGCACAGGTAACAGACCTTGATTTATTCATGTTTGAATCTGTCAAGTGAGCTATGATATAAACAGAACAAAGAATGAGCTCACTTTGTCTGAGAGTATTCGTGCCATGGTGATAAGGCAAAACACTTTGAGGGAACTAGATACTGGAAATTATTTCATAATGACTCTAAGGTGAAACCATTTACAGGCAAAGTCTCTATCCTGAACTTAATGGTGGAGTTGGAATAAAATGGAAAATAATCTAATTAAATTATAAAGCCTTATTAAAATTACTCTGTTCTTGACTGATTTCCATAAGTGTCCACCTTTACATCAGTATTCAGTTGCAAAAAACAAAAATCCACATAAGTCAGTTTAAGAAAAAAGGGATTCAAAACTGAGCAATCAACAGCTTACATATCTTTGGGAAGGCTGAAGAAACAGACCTTAGATTGAACATTCACTCCTCAAGCTACACCATAGAACAGGTCCACCAAAGAGCTGCTACCTCTTCTATAGTCAGGAAACATCTGGCTCCAAACCATATCCCAGTTGCCATCATCACAAAATCATGTCATCAAAAGATTCACTGCAACTACTGCCAGTTCCTGAATTAACTGTGCCCACTGTGATCCACAGATGCACAAAGGATGCCATGTCCTATGTTTTGACACCCACACAGCTGGTGGCTGGACACTGAGACCTCTGTTAAAACTACCTTGAGCGGGGAGGAGGGGGCGGGGGTTGGAGGGGGAAGAATCCTTCATAACTGAGTCTGGCAGTAGAAATACTAAAAGCATAAGGGAAGATGGAGCTTCCACCTCACTTCTGCCATCCAAATCCCATCTAACCAGCCAAACCCAAATAACATTCATTATAGTAAGTACAAGAGAGTCTCTGTAATGTAGCTTCTGGCTTTCCACTCTCTGCTGGTCAGGAGGCACATCAGAAAGAGGGTGGAATGGCTATTAAGCACCAATTTTCCATATTCATAATGACTCTTTTCTGGCCAAAACAGTTGTTAGAATTCTAAGGCAGGTGGTATAAGGCCCCATCTTGAAACATGGTCTCAGATCTGGAAGGGATTTTAATAACTACCAGTCCATCTCCTTCAGTTAACAAACTAAGAACCAGAGATCATGATAGTCTGCTTAATACCACACAGCTAATTAATTAGTGCAGAACCACAAAGAGAAACTATATTGTCTGACTCAGTCTAGTCCTCTTTTCATCCCCCTCCCCCAGGTCTACCTCAAGAGATAAGCAGCAAGGAGTATGGCAATAACATTTCAATGTCAGATTTGTCTATACATAAAATATGTGTAAACAATACACTGTGAAGGCAATCAGAAATACAACTTTCTCCAGGATTTACAGGGGATATTAAGTATTCATTTGACATATTTATTGAGTGTCTCCTGTATATCAGACACTGTATTAGGTTTGGAGAAATGATAGTGCTTACGACAGACATGAGCTATGTCCAGCAAAGAAAATAGGCAATTCAACAATAGTCAACAATAAAAGGGCAATGAATATAATGAAAGGAGAAGCAGAGAGAGCTATAGACAAATAAAACAGAAGAATTCACCTTGTTTAGGTTTGGGGGAAGACTTTCAGGGAGGGAAAGGATATATAGTTGAGATCTGCAGGGTAAGGAGGAGTTACACAGATGACAGGAGCTGGTAGGTAATAAAGGAAGAGGGAATGCCACCTATCATCTCCTTGAAGTAAAAGAAACTCAGAAACTGAGAGAAGCTCAGTACAGCTAAAACATAACTTGCAAAAGGGAAAATGGCAAGAGGATAGCTCAAAATCATCACAAGCAGACGGCAGAGATGCTTTTAAGCCGCACAGAACACTTCGAGCTTTATCCTAAGGCAGTGTTTCCCCAATTCCAGTCATTTATATTCCCAATTCATTATTTTTCCTTGTCCTTGTATTTGTTTTCTAGAGCTGCCTTAACAAAGTACCAAGCTGGGTGGCTTAAAACAACAGAAATGTATCCTCTTGTAGTTCTGGAGGTTACAAGTCAGAAAGTTGTTGGCAGGGCTATGGTCCCTCTGAAGGTTCTCATGAAGGATCCTTCTTTGACTATTCCTAGCATTTGGTGGCTGCTGTCAATTCCTGGCATTCCTGGGCTTGTAGATGCATCATTCCAATCTCTGCCTCCATTATCACATAGCATCCTTCCCGTGTATCTATTTCTCTTCACCTCTTCTTAGAAGGACACATTGGATTAAGTCCTATTGGATTAAACGCTCACCCTACTCCAGTAAGACCTCATCTTAACTAATGACATATGCTACAGCCCTATTTCCAAATGAAGTCATATTTTTGAGATTCTGAGAAGGACATGAATTTGGGGGACACTATCCAGCACAGTACAACCATCTGTCATTAGTCACTTAATACTTTTTTTTAATCAGCTCACTTTAAGTCAACTCCTAAGCATTAATAGCCATTAAATCATATATCTGAAAAATTGATGGTATATATTTCATACACAAAATAAAATTATGAAAACTAAAAAATCTCTGCCATGTACTAATATGATACCTGTACCAACTTCAGTTAAAACTGCCCAAAAGGAATGTTCAAGAGAAGCCCTTAAGGTAAAGCCCTCAGCTGTCTTCACCTATGAACAAATACCGGAGAGTTACGTAAGTTTGTCTTTGTAATGCATCCTATCACTGACTCCCAATCTTGGACATACTTTAAAGTCATTCCCAGGTCAATTAAATCAGATTTTCTGAGACTATGTTTAAAAGCTACCCAGGTATCTCAAATCCATAACCAGAATTAAGAATCAATAAAATTATGATTCCTTTTAGGAGGAGATTTTTTACTAACTTTATATGATTGGCTTTAGTAGTGCCCTAAAGAAGAAATTAACAGGAATTAAAAGTTACTTGCTAACTGAGTATTTGCTGAGTATAATCCAAGTAGCTGAACTTTCTGCAGATAACAAAGAGTTAGCTAGACATTTAACTATTAGAGCTTATATTATCACAATAAAGGAGGCATATTCAATTTATCATCCTTATTTTTTAATGTATCCATCCACCTAGAGTTACACTCTAGGTGGCACGTACAAGAATCCAGTTCATCTATTTCACTTCTAGATTACTACTATATGCCTAAAAGCTCTTGTGTGCATACAATATGTTGAGCACTCTTTTAAGAGCGATGCTTGTTTATTATCTAAGTATTAAGTATCACAACAATCCTATGAGGTATTGCTTTTATTACCCTCATTTTACAAATAAGGAAACTGAGAGCATCAAGGTTAAATAACTTCCTCAGGATTGTACAGTTAATGCATACCAGAGCTGGCTTTCAAACCAAGGCAGTCTCACTAGAACTGAGTGTACATAAACTTTCTTTTTACTCTGCTTATCTACAAAGCCACCACTGCTCCTTCTGCTACCATTTAAGAGGAATAGCAAACTAGATAGAATCAAAGTAGTCATTTGCTTTTGGGAACACCTATATTCCTGATGGAATTATAACTAATCCTACATTAACTTCATGGTAAACATCAATTGTTGATTTCTGTTCTGACAACAAAGATGGATATTTCCAATTATTTCCTGTATTCATTAGCATGTTTCCTAGATGAAAAATGTTTTAGATTTCTAGTAGAAAAGTTAATCATCTGAGAAGTCTAACCTGAAGTCTACAAACAAAAACATAATAGGCCAAATAATATGGACATATTAAATCTTAATTAAAAATGCAGAGTAGCATATTTCCTTGGCTCTTATAACCAAGCTAAATCAAAATACAGTTAAGAACAAATGAAGACAATAGAAAATAATAAATTCTAGCAATATAAGCCATTAAAAGGAGTAATGAATAAAGCTAATTCTTTGCACATACAGCAAAGCATTAACTGACAAAATCAAGCTTCTATCAAAATGGTGCAGGCACAGCTAAGTGCTGCAGGCCATTTGCATTGAGTCAGCTTCCCAATTAAAATGTTTCCAGCCCCTGGGAAATCACAGGTCATTCTACATATTTGGTCTTGGTTGCAATTGGCTGCTTTCTATCTTACATTTTGCTCCAAGATTCTTGCCAAGGTTAAAAAAAAAAAAAAAAAACAAAGCAACCCCTTTTGCACTTAAACCTCCTTCCACTGCCTAATTCATTCTTCCTTTGTTTTTTCATATCTCAAATACTTTATACAGAGGAGAGAAAGGAACCATGACAGTTGATAAAATAGTCCTGAACATAGGATGTCTACTCCAAAAAGCATGGAGGTGGAGAGACCAGTCTGGATAAACTTTGTGTAATATACAGTGAAGACTTTTGGACTTGGAAAAAGTAGCCTTGAGAAACGGGCCCACAAGGTACTAGATGATATTACCTTTGGTTAGAAGCAGAAATCTAGAAATCAACTGACCACACCCATTTTTTAATATGTGACTAACTAAACATGTATCCGTTTTACTCTACTATGTAGGCCTTACAGTAGAGCCACCTGGACTTGAATGCCAGTGTCACCACTTATGAAACATGTCACTTTGAACACTTTATGTATTCCTCAGCCTATCTCTCATCTGTAAATTAAGGATAATAAAGCTACTTACTGCATTGGTTAGTGTGAGAATGAATTGAGATTTAAAACACATTATGCACTGGCACATGGTAAGTACACAATAACTGTTAGTTTAATTCTTGGATGACCAACAAACCAAAAGTCTTATCTCTTAGATGATTAATGTGTAAATGCCCTTCATCTTCATTATTCACAATGTTACGGAACCAGGCTGGAACGCTGGCAGAAAAACCAAGGCGGCACTCAGAGATCTTGGTGGATTGGAGATTTATTTTACACTGGTGGGCTCAGAGGAGAATGTTTCTCCAAAGGTCTGAGCCCGGAATGCAAGTGGGGAGGGTAATTTATAGCCAACAGCCTCCATATCTGTGGGGGTTTTCGTGTGCACAGCAAACAAAGGAAGGAGAAACCGGAGGAGGGGTCTCTAAGCTAAAGACCAGAGTTTGTTTTAGTCCAATCAGCCATCTTTGGTGTACTTTATCCACTTCTCCATCAACAATAATTTAAAGAGGTTCTTCCATACTGTTCCTGATGACCAACCAGGTTTAGAAATAACAAAATGCATTCTGCATCCTTGCACTGCTCTTTGTTGCATCTCTTTGGACATTTTAGCTCCCTGAATGGGTTGCTTCCCTCCTATAACAAAAGAAGAAAACAAAACAACCAAACCCATATTGTGTGTTTGTTTTCTAACAAAGTAGACAAAACAGTCTAAGTTTATGGTGATTGAGAAATGCCTTAAACAACTCTGACAAAACCATAGTGACAACCTAAATCTCAGGAGAAGCAACCGTTGGTCTCATGGCAACCTGACTGTTGTTCTCTCCCCTATTCCTAGTTACTGGTAGCCAAGGCAAAGATTTCCCATCAATGCATGAACTCTTTGCTCCCATGTTTCACACAGTCTGCCTCATTATTACACATAAAGATGGAACAATCACCAACCACCGATGTAACAAGAAACCAGAATGAAAAAAAAAAAGTCGGTATAATTATTCTCTGGTATGAGCAATAAGTCATTAGAAAGCACATGATTTTGTGACCTGCTATTTAACAGGTACATAGCCAAGAATAGAAGTGAAGCCTACTTACTTCTATTTCACACTAGTGAGTCATAGAATAATATGATCCAGAGCTAAAAGGGACCTTAGGGTTATCAATGGCTCTGTGATAATTCACCAAAATCAACTCACTGATTCACAAACACCAAAGCAACGAAAATGTAGTTGCAAATCTCTTGTAAAGAGTAGAAATGACCTTTTTGTTTAGAAAAAGTTATGGGACACTTTTACATATAAAAATAATTAAATACACTACACTACACAACAATACAATACAAACAAGGCACAGGATAATCTGTGAAAGCAAAGATTGAAAGAAAGAGAACAAAACACTACTGGGTGACAAGATAGGGAAATATGAGCTCACCATATCTCTGAGGATAAGCACCTATGTGTTCAGAAGAAATACCTTGGTGAGCCACTGAGTACTGAGGGTAAGAAGCCAGAGGAATCCTCAATCAATCAAAGAAAATTTCCTTATCTGCTATGAAAAATAAACGTAGAAGAGAAAAGAGGAAAAATAGAGAGGGAGAGTCAGGTGCCCTGAAGACAGAGTATTCAGAGAAAGTGAGAATTCCTACTAACAGGGAGGAGGCACTTTGGAAGATGAAAACTTCACATGAGGATATTTTAATGGAAATCCTGTGCATAGAAGAATATAACAGCTCCCATAACCCCCCAAAAATTTCAATAAAGTATATTCAACCAAAAAAAATCACAAAAAGCTTCTCATAATTGGGAGTTTATCTAGAAATCAGTAAAGGGGCCACGTTCTGTGTCCTGGCCTACAGAGTCAATAGCTAAATGTAAAGTAGGGGGAATTTTTAATTTACACATGGAAAACTGGGAGGCAGAGGTTAGGTTGCCTGGAACCAGAGAAGAAGAGTAAGATTTGCAGAGAGAAAGTGGGAGAGAACCAATAAAAGTGAGAACTATCCATCATAGTTGGCCAAGGATCTTTTAGTGACAGTAATATTTAATACCCAATGTAGTGTTGTTTCTGTTTTGTGAATACGTCCCATTCAATTACTCCAAAACCTTCATTAACTTTAGGTTATAGAAATGTAGCTTACGTCTGATGTACATTCCTGCCAATAACAATTATAAAAACATAACTGTTTCGGACAAAATATGAAAGAAATTTCTGAAGCCACTGGAGAGCAACGAAAAGCAGGCAAGATAAGGAGATGTGAGCCTTGAAAGAGGGAAGAACACTAATTCTGCTTACATTTAACAGACTTTTATTTACAGTGCTCTCTAATTGCCACTGACAGTACTTCCCAGGTGCACAGGAATGGAGCCCAAACAGAAAAGAGAGGTCCCTAGGGAGTCAGAGGTCAATGTCTGGGGCTAGCAGAGTGGTGGAAAATTGGGTGGAAGAGGAATCCCAGAAAGAAGAGAGCTATAGAGGAGTCACAAAAACTTACAGAGGATAAAGTTCCAATGTCCTCAAGTTGTTACTGACACCTGAAGTAACATGCAAAGAACAGGACTCCAAGGAATCCAGCAGAAAGCAGCAGCTGTGCAAGGATTAGAACTGACTAGAGATTTCAGTAGCTGCCTAGTAGCATTGGCACAGAAATTGGCACAGGTCCTGCATTCCTACTAAAAGGTCAGAGGATCTACACTTTAGAATTAAAGGCCATATCTCAGAACTAAGGACTGAACCTTTAGACAAAAGACAAAACCAAAATAAAGCCAACCCAACAAAATTTAGAACCAAGGCTCCATAGGATCAGGGTAATCAACCAACCTTCTTCAGGAGATAATCAAGTTTCTACACTATCATCCACAATATTCAATATACAAAATAAATTAATAGACATGTGTAGAAGGACAATGTAACACAGTCAATAGAATGAGATGATTAGATAACCTGGATAGTGGAACTGACAGCCAAAGATTTTTAAATAACTTTATAAATATTTTTATTTGACAGAAAAAATGTATATGAGTGAATAATTTCAAAATAAATGTAGAGTTTTTTTAAAAATTAAAATTTAATTTAAAAATATGCAAAATGTTTTAAGTTATAGGATAATAGCAAATTAAATACTGAAAGAAAACCAGTGAACCAATGAACTTGAAGAGAAGTCAATAGAATGAGAAAAAAAAAAAGGCTGAAGAAAATTTTGAGAAATGATTATCTTCAGTATTAAATTATGTACCCATAAAAATTGTATATTTTACAATTTTACAATTCTTTTGTGGGAATAGAATAGAACATTTTTACAACCAGAAGATTTCAAAAACTAACCATCCACACACTTCAAAGCTACAGAAGACACTAGCCAATCGAAAGGAAGGTGTAAGTCCTAATACAGGAAGACAAGTGACAGAACTCTCTTGAGTATTTGATAACATTGGGACAGAGAAAAGAGCTAAATCCTCATCTTTCTTGGTAGGTAAGCAATGAATAATGCCTGAAATGGAAAATTCAAGAAGCAATAGTGCGAGTATGTGTTTTGGAGCTATGGATAGTACCAAAACAATGAGCCAAAAGAGTTTGAAGTAGTTGCCTCTGGAAGAAGAACTTTGGGTCAGGAAGGTGAAGCATTCAGAGATCTGCTCTGTTTCATAAGCACTGCAGAATACTTGACTCTTTAGACAATAAGCCTGTTTAAACTTGATTAAAATAAAAGCTAACCTTAAAAAAATGTTAAGAGATATGTAAAATCTGAATAAACAAAGAAGAGCAAAACTAGAACTTAATCATAAAGTAAAAAATGATTCTTCCAGTCAGAGAAAAAAAATTTCCATGTTACAAACCCAATATTAACAAGACCAAGAACAGCAATTGGTACAGTTCCATGGGCGGGGGGGGGGGGGGGGGGAGGGGGGCGGGGAGGCGAATACTTTCTTTTATCAGAAACCCTTCCACAAAACCTTTAAATCTGTTTTTCATGACTCGAAGTCTGGTTGACTTTCTATTTGACCACTTGATCCCCTTGCAAAGAGTATGTACACAGTTATATACTGACACTGACTCTTGCAAAATGATTTCTATAGACAATCAATGATTACAATCATTACAATGATTTCTAATGCCAATAATTGATAGCCTTATTCCAATACCTAAGCCTTTCACATGATTCAACTGATGCCAAAACTTTTTAATGTCATGCATTTGAAAAATAAAGAAGATACATCCATTGGGTGCCAAGCCAAAAGAAAAAACAAAACACAAATATGGCAACTCCACCTCCATTCCTACTCCTCCCACCTTCATGGAAGATTGTCACAGGTCTGGACATATTTCCACTTGGAGCATGATATTAAAGTTTACTCCTGAACCATGGCTAAACTGAAAAATTCCCCATTTTTCTCATCCTGGTGAGAATTAAAATAGGGCTGAGTCAGAGTATAGTTCCATCAGGCTGGATATAAGGACCATAGCAGTAGCCCTAGTCTGTGTCAAGATTTCTAACTTGTGGAGTAAAACTCCCAACTTTTGTTCATTAAAACTGAGCTGTTTTTCACAGGTCTTCACACCTAAAACTACCTAAATAAAATGATGGGGATAATAAAAGGAGAATCATTCTCATTGATTTGCGTCTTCTAAAATTAATGCAGAGAAAAAGGAGTTCTAAGTATAATTACTCAACTATCAAGGCAAACAACTTTAATAATTCAGGATATTTTTCTCTTGGGTCTGACTGAATAATACAAAGTTTGATGTTTGAGCATGCTTACAGTCTGAACCCCTAACATCATATGTTAACTAACTAGAATTTAAATAAAAATTTGAAAAGAAAAAAGAAACAGTGTCTGGCTCATGGATGCCCAATAAACATTCACTTAAAAAGTTAAATAAAAAAATAAAAACACAAATAACTATTAAATAATAAGTCTTTGTCTCTAAAAAATAAAATAAACTTCCAATATTTGCTTTGTTTTTGCTTTTGAACAGTTGCTAAATCCTCTGCAGAGAGAAGTCTCCAAACATTAGCTGAATCCTGTCTTAATTTTTTCATCCCAACCCTAAAGAAAGACTATCACAAACAGAACTTTAAGAACTATTTACCACTATCATAGTGTTAAGGAGGGAAAAAAACCAATAGCAACCTCAAAACTACATTATATGTATTTGTTTAGAGGATGTTTTGTGGTCTGTTGGTTTCTTGTTGGATTTTTTGTTGTTTTTTTATTTGTTTGTTTGTTTGGGATTTTTTGGAGTTTGTGTTTTAGGGATTTTTTTCTTTTCTTTTTTTTCCTTTGTGTATTTCTTTTACATTACATTTCCATCCTGCTAAATGGCAATAACCACTTACTGATTCAATTGCTCTAGGTCTCCAAACCACATATTGATCACTGTTTATTGCATTTGTTATATGAAAGCTTATCAATATAAATTGGTTAGGCAGTAAACCAATCTAATAATAATAATAATAAACATTTCGTTTATTTGATTATTTCTATAGACTTTAAGTTTCTTATAAGACCGAATTTCACCTGACTTGAAAATAAGACCATGGAAATCTGGTTGTCCTTTTACTTGGCTTATGTAGTAGATATATCATATGAAGATTTAGAGAAGTTCAGCAAGACCTGGCTGTACTCGGAGAGTTTACAGTCTTACAGGGGGGCTAAATATAAAATCCCAGGGAGACAATAGCTTGCAGAATGGCTCCTGGACAAGCTTGAGGAATCAGGAAATATTTTAATGTAAATCTTTGCTTGACCATCAACTTGTTTAATGAGGAACTGAATGCCATGCATTATAAAAGAAAACAAATGGCAGTGGTCACCTGTCTCATTTGCCTTCCTCTTGTTCCGTGACAGGCAGTATATTTTCATTTTTTAGGCATTCTCTGCCAGGATAATTGGAGCTGATGACAAATGTAGTATTAATGACCCAATCTCTTTGGACCATGAGATGGATGCACTGGAGCTACTCTGCATCCTGTTTTTTCACTTAGTCTTCTTTGAGAATTCAGTCTTAAGGTATCAGATAAACTAGCAAAACATGCCCAGTAAAAGCCTATCCTACATATAGCACTCTGCCCTTTTACAATGCCACTTCCTTTCTCGTCTTATTCATTGAGGGCAGACTTGCTCTCCAAATTCAAAGTGTTTCATCAGAAAGGTTTAATATTTCCTTGGCTTATTTCTGCCTGAGACCTAGTCCAGGAAGTGAGGGTTATAACTGATTCAATTTCTTTATCTTACCTAGGGATTCAGAATATAACACTTAACAATCAATTTATTCTTACAGACAGGTTTCAGTGACCATACCGTGCTCAATATTTAACCCTAAACACAAACTTTACTTCTCTTCTCAAGGGAAATGATCATATCAACATTCTGTGAATTAGCCCTATACAAACTGCTTTAGGCTTTCCTTTTTCTCATCCTCCAAAATGAACCTTGCAATGAGAATTTTAAGAAATTTCTTGCTCACTATGACATTCACTATTGACTAAACTAAATAACCTAATGAATGGGTACTGGGGGTAATATAAAAACAACTTCTATTTGAATGCAGAACACATACAATTTTCAGTAGAATAACAAGTTTCTATTACTACTTGTTTAGTTACTGTTCTTAGTTTGGATTCCTTGGATACATATCAACTAATAGGAACGATGTGGGTTGTTGTTTTTTTTTTTATGTATCCACTGGATAAATAATTAACTGCTCAGTAGTCAGAAAATTCTTATATGTTATTTTGCTCTGCAGAGAAATCTTCAACAGAAAAGGATTTTTAAAAGAAGAGAAAAGTTACCAGAGTGAATCTCCTATCCTAATAGAAGTTTGAGATAAATATGCAGAGGGTATTTTTGTTAACTATCCAACTCCTCAGTAAATGTGGTAAGAATATTCTCTGTAACATCACCTGCCTGAAGTAAGGGATCATTTGGCAGTTGGAAGAGGGAGTAGGGTTAGGCAGTAAACCAATCTAATCCAATCTGAGTGAGGGTAATCTAACCTGAGTGACAATTTGGAAGTGTCAAAGGATCATGGCAAGCATCTAGGCCTACTATTTACACGAGAACATATCAAGTCTTAACAGAGAAAGAGTAAAGAAGGTTTTGGGACTAGGAGTCAATACTAGGTAACTGATGTTAGTTAAAACACACCAAAAAGAGACAAGAAATGATGTGGCTCAGTCAGTTGAGCATCCAACTCTTGATTTCAGCTTAGGTCATGATCTCACCATTCATGAGATGGAGCCCTGCATCTGCACTATCAGGGCAGAGCCTACTTGGGATTCTTTCTCCCCCTCACTCTCTCTGCCCCAACCCCTGTATGCGTGCATGCACACACACACACACTCTCTCTCTCTCTCTCTCTCTCTCTCTCTCTCAAAATAAATAAATAATCATTAGAAAGAAAGACAGAAAGAAAGAAAGAAAAGAAAGAAAGAAAGGTTTCCCAGCCTCTTAAGGAGGAGGATAATTGATAACTATCCCTGAAAGAAAGAAAGAAAGAAAGAAAGAAAGAAAGAAAGAAAGAAAGAAAGAAATGATGTTTCCCAGCCTCTTAAGGAGGAGGATAATTGATAACTGTCCCTGAGTTGAGTTAAGAGAAAGTCAATGCACCTGGGCCTTTTCTTGGGTCACTGGTTCATAGTTGGTTAGGAAAAGTATTACGAGTCCCTATTGAATGTTTCATATGTCCACAATTGAGAATTTATCTCAATTTCTTCAAGGAAAAGGAATATAAAAACTGAAATACTCAAGTATATTGGAGAAGCTCAATAAATCATAACATTGGTTGGAAATAAATACTTCCTCAACTTTAAGAGCACCTCAAAATTGGTAAATTTAGTACAGGTTAATATTTTCACAAACTGGGAGCAGTAATAATGGTCACTACTACAGGAAATCTACAATAGACCCTAACACTATATGTGAAATATTCAGGGACCCTCAAGAAGAAAGTGGACATAGAGTTAGGAGGGTAACATGAATTCCATAAAGAAATAAGTGGGGTCTTATATAAATCGTTATTTCTTTTTTTTTTATTTTTGATACAGAGAGAGACAGAGCATGAACGGGGGAGGGTCAGAGAGAGGGAGACACAGAATCTGAAACAGGCTCCAGGCTCTGAGCTGTCAGCACAGAGCCCGACGCAGGCTCGAACTCATGAACTGCCAGATCACGACCTGAGCTGTCGTCGGACGCTTAACCGACTGAGCCACCCAGGTGCCCCTATAAATTGTTATTTCTAACCAATGGCAAGTGTCCTAATATATGTTTAAATGCAGTGAGCATTAAATGAAAGGAAAGGTAAGTAGGAACTTCAGTACTTAGAGGAGTCAAGCTCTTATCGTCATCTCCACTCCCCCTTGCACAGCCACATGTCTATGCTATTCAATGGTTCGGCTAAGTGGATACCTTAATACTCTTGACTTTGTTAATTGATGATTTTATACTAGTTTAAATAGTTTAAAATATTAAAAAGATGGCATTGGATATAAATCTGATGAGGTACTAGATAAAAGATAAAATATTACACAATGCAAAAGAGAGCATACAAAGGAAATGAGAGGACATGAGAAACAGAAAGCATGCATCAAGATATTAGAAAAAAAGCAAAATATATCAATTAATAAGAACAATTTAATTTTTACTACAAATATAAATGTTAAAGTTTGTGATGAAAGTCTCAAACATACATTAAACAATGAAATACAATTAAAAAATCATATAGCAATTACCAGCAATTGATAATACTTTTCTAATTTATATATTCTATATAATATATATATTATATATTATATTACATATATAATATAATATAATATAATATAATATAACATATATTATATTATATTATATTATATATATTATATTATATTATATATAACAGAAAGAGAAAATATGCAAAACTGTTATATATGTTGAAGTACTTATGAGTGGAATAAATTGATGGTACTTGAACATATATAACAGTTTTGCATATTTTCTCTTTCTGTTATACATATATATTTATTTATATGTACTAACTACTTTCTCCTTCTATCTACATCTTCTCCTTTTTATTTATACAAGTTTGTGAGGGGAAAATTTTGTAATTTAGTCTTTAGGTGAGACTGGGACTGAAATTATGGAGTAATTGATACAGCCACTGATTAACACAGTAACTACTGGGATAATGTGACACCTCATTCTGAGAAGAGGGAAAAACCTCTTATGTGATGGAAGGCTACATCTTGTAAAGTGGAAATGTGCGTTGTGTGGAAGTTCAAATATGTGTAGAAGTAAGCACATGGTGCTCAGGAGCAAAGCGGGTGGGTTGAAACAGTTGCAACTCTGCCTGGTTCCCTGTAATTCCACTCTTCTTTGTCCTGCTCTGTGATACTTGAGCCAGACCCTATAGACATTTCTCCTTTGACAGATGGTTTAATGTTAGGTTTACTAATTATAATCCAACTTCATTTTCCCAAAACAGTGTTATGTAATATTTCCAACGCCAATTCTTAATAAAATCAAAGGCTTCAAAAAACTTGAATATTTTCTTGAAGTAATAACTACATGTTAAATAACTGCATCTTAAATCAACATGCTGACATCATACTTGATGGTAAAATAAAGTGGGTGTTACCATTAGATTCAGGAATATCATAATTCATCAACATTTTCCTGAAAGTTCTATTCAATGAAATGAGAAGTGAAAAAGCAATAAGAGGCATAATAACATTTATACTTAAATTTAAAGGCAACATCAATACTTACCTAAAAAACACATGTTGCACAGCCACATGTATATTCTATGCAGTGGTTTGAAAAAACTGTCTAAATCTCTACAGATTAGATTCAGAAAAGGCAAAAGCTTTTCAATATATTGTATGAGCAAGTTGTATTTAAAAAATTTAATTCATAATATTAATTTAAAAGCATGTAGACATGCAAGTTGAGAGCCATGAAAGACAATTTATTTTTTTTCTTTTTATTTATTTATTTATTTATTTATTTATTTATTTTATTTTATTTTATTTTTCAATATATGAAATTTATTGTCAAAATGGTTTCCATACAACACCGAGTGCTCATCCCAAAAGGTGCCCTCCTCAATACCCATCACCCACCCTCCCCTCCCTCCCACTCCCCATAAACCCTCAGTTTGTTCTCAGTTTTTAAGAGTCTCTCATGCTTTGGCTCTCTCCCACTCTAACCTCTTTTTTTTTTTTTTCCTTCCCCTCCCCCATGGGTTTCTGTCAAGTTTCTCAGGATCCACATAAGAGTGAAAACATATGGTATCTGTCTTTCTCTGTATGGTTTATTTCACTTAGCATCACACTCTCCAGTTCCATCCACGTTGCTACAAAGGGCCATATTTCGTTCTTTCTCATTGCCCTGTAGTACTCCATTGTGTATATAAACCACAATTTCTTTATCCATTCATCAGTTGATGGACATTTAGGTTCTTTCCATAATTTGGCTATTGTTGAAAGTGCTGCTATAAACATTGGGGTACAAGTGCCCCTATGCATCAGTACTCCTGTATCCCTTGGGTAAATTCCTAGCAGTGCTATTGCTGGGTCATAGGGTAGGTCTATTTTCAATTTTTTGAGGAACCTCCACACTGTTTTCCAGAGTGGGTGCACCAATTTGCATTCCCACCAACAGTGCAAGAGGGTTCCTGTTTCTCCATGTCCTCTCCAGCATCTATAGTCTCCTGATTTGTTCATTTTGGCCACTCTGACTGACATGAGGTGATATCTGAGTGTGGTTTTGGAAAGACAATTTAAATAAGTAGAAATATAGATCATGTTCTGTAATAGTATAATATCAACTCATTAAATTAATATTCTGTCAAGTTTAAAGCAATTTCAATCACTGTCTCATTGGCATTTTTTATTTTTTTTTTATTTTAGAAAGAGAGAGAGTGCATACACATGAGCTGGGGGAAAGGGGAGGTTGGGGGTTGGGGAGAGAGATATAGAGAGCCCTAAGCAGGCTTCACACTCAGCACAGAGCCCGACGTGGGGTTTGATCCCTCAACTCTAGGATCATGACCTGAGCTGAAATCAAGTTGGACACTCAACCGACTGAGCCACCCCAGCACCCCAACACTTTTTTAAACATGCAAAATAATTCCCAAATTCTTCTGAAAGACATATAAGTGTGATTAACTAAAATTTAGGGAAGAAAGTAATGGGGCAAAAAGCCTGCCTTACCATATGTTAAAATGTACTTTAAAAGTCATTATAACATATTGATGCAGTGTAAGAATCAACAGATAATGAAGCAGAGTAAGTTGCTCTGGAACAGACTATAATATATATTGGAAGAAAAAATATTTATTTATATGTGCATATGATAAAGCCTCACAAGCCAGTGAAAAAGAAAAAGATTAATTAATAAATGGTGTTGAGAAAATTTTTATTTTGGGTGAGAGTGAGGGGAATCAATTAGGATCTTATATTTTATACCAAAATAATTTCTCATTTAAGTTAAGAATTAAATACAAAAGAAATTAAATCAAAAAAGTTAGAAGGAAATATAGTTGGATATTTAATGTATAAATGGAAAATTATTTTCTCAACATAAAAGCAAACAAAAATATCTCAAATCAAATTAAAAATCAAGTGGCATATGAGGAATAAATTTAATACAAACAATATCCTTAATACATAAAGAACCCTCAAAAATGAATTAGAAATATCTTAATATAAAATAAGCAAAAGACATGAGTAGACCAGTCCCATACCAAAAGGAACACAAATGGCTAATAAATACATTCTAGTATTTTCAAAAAATGGATATTTAAACAGAAAAATGATAGTTTTCAAATTAAAAATATGATACATATAATACTGAGTAAAACACTGTAGTGATAGGAGAAAAATAATATCAAAATCTGGTAGCATGAGTATAAAAAGGTACAAGTTTTTGAAGAATAGATTGGACTCAAATATCAGTCTTTAAAAAGTCTCAAAGTCTTTCAAGCAATTACACCATTTCTTGAAATCTTAGGCAAATAATCAAAGGAAGATTTTTTAAATGTGGATGATAGTTATAAAAAAGCAAGAAATCAGAAATAAACCAAATGTCTGAAAATATGAGAATAGCTAAACAAATTATGGACATCCATAAAATGGAATATAATAGAGTCATTAAATTCATAATTTAGAAGAATATTTAAGAAAGAAATTTTCAAGACATAGTATTAAATAAAAGAGGAGAATAAAAACTTGTAATAAAAATAACTTTTTTCATTCTTCAGATACACATACACACCAAAAAAAAAAGAAGACTGAAAAAGTATTTTTTTAAAGGTTAACTAACATTACTCTATTTTTAGTAGCTTTTAATTTCCTCTTACCCTCTTCAATATTTTCCAAATTTTCTGTGGAAATCCTCTATTACTTTTAACAGTATAAAAAGCTATCACAACCTGTCATGCTGTCATGTGTGAAGGGCACTGGCATAGGCATTACTGACTCCACATTTGTGGTAACTGAACTATTGGATAATTTAAGACGAATTACTCTAAATTACCAACACTGCAGCAAGTGTATGGGTTGATCTTAATCATTTTCTAAGCATTTGAAATTGAAACAAGTGCTGCAAATGCCACATTTTCAGAACTACTATCTATTGGCAAGACTTTCATGGGATGAGAAAACAGTTCTATGCTTATTTGGGCATAAGTAGAATTAACAGTGAAGTAAGAGAAGAAACCAAGCAATTTCAGTATCGTTCAACTGAAATTACCCAATATATAATTTTGAAAACTCAACTGAGGTTGGCCCTTGGTTTTTCATCAAATGTACTGAGCCTGAGACCCAGAAACCACAACCTCTCCTCTAACTTTGTCATTTCTACAATTGATTCATCACCAAAGCAAGGCTGACTCTGACAGTGCCAGGAGCTATCAATGTTTTACCTCAGTGGAACAAAAGGCCATCAGAATATCTATTCCACTGCAATTAATTTCAGTGGTTAACTTAGTATCTTCTGGAGCCAACTTAAGTTTTTGAAAATCAGTGTCATCATAATCTTCCTCTGTTTTCTCCTCATGCTAAAAATAGACACAGGCGTTTTCTATTGTAAAAGTATAAATCTGGGGTGCCTGGGTGGCTTAGTTGGTTAAGCATCTGACTTCGGCTCAGGTCATGAACTCATGGTTTGTGAATTCAAGCCCCACGTCGGGCTCTGTACTGACATCTCAGAGCCTGGAGCCTGCTTCACAGTCTATGTCTCCCTCTCTCTCTCTCTGCCCCTCCCCTGGTCACACTCTGTCTCTCTCTCTCTCTCTCTCTCTCTCTCTCAAAAATGAATAAACTTAAAAAATAAATAAATAAAAGTATAAATCTAAATTTGTGGTTATTTTCAAAATTACCAATGCATGACAAAAGCCCAGTAAAGAGTTTTAATGAAGACATGAAGACTGCTATGTACAGACAACTCTGTTAATGAATTCCACTTTACATTCAGAGGTGCTCACAAAGGAGGAAGTTTCAAGGGCTAGGAAAAGGCTAGTCGGCTTTAGAAATTTACCTCTGATTCACTTTTCCAGCACTTTCTGAAAGAGGACCATAAACTGAGTAACAATCAGCAAATAGCACTCAAAACTACCCCCACTTTACTCCCTAATTCTCTGGGAGGAAGACTGTATTAACTTTTACAAATTTTGAGAAGACTGTCTTTTATCACATAAGGAGAAAACATAAGAATAAGAGTGTAAGAATTGATTTATCACTTTAGAAATATTTGAATGAAATTAAAAGAGAAATACCAACCAAATTGGTAGAACAATGTGATTGACTGATTACATTTTCTTATTTTTTCACATAGAGAATAAGTTGTTAATCTTTCACCAGGAAGCAAGCCCTAATGAGAAATGTACTTGTTTAGACTAAATTTTTATAATTTCCCAAATTATTGTGCAAAATGTAAAGTACATGTTATCAGTTTTAAGAAAATTACATAAGCATCTTCATCATATCTACTGGTACGGTATCTGGTTTTGCCTATGGCTGTGGCTATGATTCTGACTTTCAGTTAACCAAGTTTAAGGATCCAAACCAAAATGACACTAAATGGGCAGGTTTTCTCATTGTTACATTATCTTACATAATTTTGATTATTTTACATTATCTCTAAGAGAAAATATTTTTCAGCAGTGAATGATATCAAATATTATTAACATACATAAAATATTGTCATAAAATATTATAAATCAAAGTCAACATGTTGGTTGAACACAAGGTAATAGTTTACTTTTGATTATAAATTTTAAAAATCTGTTTTCATGTCAAGACAGAAAAAAAAAGCAGCAGCATTAACTCAAGAAAAAATTAGATCTTGAATCAGAGTTCAACATAGCTTTTACACCACAAACAATAAAACCCTAGCATGATGAATCAGTGATGGTTCTCAAGGAGAAAAGATAGTCACACAAAATAAGTATGTCAAGAAAGAATGAATTTATGTGTTTTGTGATTTAAATAACCAATACTTGATGGTAACTCATTATCCAAAAGACAGGAAAAATTCAGTTTTTCACAAACTGTGAAAATGAGATCTCAGATATAGTTTTAATTAAGAACTAAGTTAATTACCAAAATCCATATCTGACTGAATCCATTATGTCTTCATTTGCTTTGAAAAATACACAATTATTTTTTAGCCTGAGACAATAATTCAAAATGGTATCTTTCCTGAATCCTTTCCTTTTCTACTTTTTTTCAAGTTGTATTGAAGAAGAAAGTAACTGCTCCAAAATCTGCAAACTTGTATACATGCTAGTGAACATTGGCCACTTCTGTTTTTCAGTCCAAACTGTATACTACAAGGATGTGGGCCTGGGAGTTCTTCACTGAGTTGAGGATAGATGTTTATTTTCATTCACATATCAAAGGTATATGTCATTGGGGTTGATTTAAGGAGAACTATAACTGTGAGTATTTCTACTGACATGAAATACACACTTCAAGGTTTATGTTCAGTTCCTTGGCAAACAACAAATAAACATAAGGATATCATTCTAGAAGAAGTGGTTTTGCACATTCTGATGGCAAAAATAAAGAGAAGTAAAAAAGGGAGGGAGGGAAGAAGAGAAAAAGGAAGGAATGGCACAAGAGAAGGAGGGTGAGAAAGAACACATATGTGCTTTGTAATTTTGATGGAAAACTTGACTTTGGGATCAGAATTTCAAATATTATAGTTACTAGCATGGAAAGTGCAGTCATCATTCCAGGATAAGAATTGGGCACAGACATAGTCGGTCTGAACAAATGACAATTTCTATGCAACTCAAAATTTCTGCCTGAGTTTTTTCTTTTTCTTTACTAACATTGACCACCACTGAAGCCTAAGTAGCTTAACAATGTCTGCTCTATAGAAGGAACTCAAGAATATGTCTTGATTGGGAGGGACTGTCAACCTTTGAAAAGTCAAAACTGTATCCAAATTAGTTTTCATATAATCACTTTTGGACTTCAGGTCTATGGAAATCAGTAGTGCCTGGGAAAATTATTGCACTTACCCTGTGATATTAACCTTTTATAAGTTAGCTATGACCATTCAGTAACTTTTGGTAAAATAAACCCTTAAGAAAAAAAAATGTACATTCTCAATTTGTGCTCTGACAGCTCAGAACCTGGAGCCTGGTTCAGATTCTGTGTCTCCCTCTCTCTCTGCCCCTCCCCCCACTCATGCTGGCTTGCACGCATGCACACTCTCTTTCTCTCTCTCTCAAAACTAAAACGTTAAAAAAATTTTTTAAAATAAGAGAAATACATAGGTAATTCCAAAATATGTTTGTTAGCCAGTTTTTTTTTTCCTTTTCTCATCTTCCAATTTTCCAACCAACTCTTTAAGTGGAGGTATTCAACATTTTACTCTTTTTTGCTTCACATCCTGTATTTCTCATCCCTGACCTCTGGTGAAGGGCAACAGGAGAAGCAAAATGACCGTCAAGTAAGCACTGAGAAACCTAGGGATCAACTGACATCTGTTGAGAGCCAACTACATGTAAGGCACCATCCTAGACCATTTTGAATTTTGTAAGCCCAGTGATCTTTTCTTTTAACAATGGAGAATGACAAGATATTGCCAACTCTTTATTTATCTAAGTAAAGACAAAATTTGGAAGCAATAATTATCTAATCTCAACATCATTTCATGTTAAAGTAAGAAATTTTGACAACAGAAAAGAAAAATTTGTCTCAAAATAAGTTATACTTTTTTGAAATTTTGTATCATCAGATTTAAGGAAAATTAACTTTTTTATCTTTCTCATTTAACTGAAGACAAGAATAAATTTTGTCATAGTTCAGTACTTCTCTGTGGAATTGTCCTTGGTAAATCCTGGTTTGTGGGGTAAAAAGATGAATAATACATCATTTCTGCTTTTAAGAAATTTAAATGTAGGAGATAGATAAGAGTAACGCACAAAAAATTTAAAGATACCAGTTGTAAACAATAAGAACTGCCAAAAGAAAGGCAAAATAGGAACAGTTAATATATTGAGGACTTCTGTCATACTAGAGGCTTGCCATGAACTTGTATGGTAGGTACTGTTACTATCCTCATTCCCCATGAAGGATGAGGAAACCAAGGCTGGAAAAAGCCTTAGAATAACTTATTCTAAGTGATAGAGTTTGTAAGTGATGAGCTGAAATTCAAACACGTATCTATTAAACACGAAAGTTCTCTCACTGGAGGAATTCAAGCAGAAGGTAGAGAACTTCGTTTTGGAAGGAAGTTTCAAGTAAATGACCCCTAACAATGCTTTCATCCTTCCCCTTCCATCTATAAGAGGCAGTGTTAAGTGGTGACTGAGTACTAAGAGGAGCTTAACTAAGAGGTCAGAGGTTGGGGTGGGGGTGGGGGTATGCGTGTGTGTGAGTTATCCATATAGAGAAAAGAGACACAGAAAGCTTTCACGAATGAGGATTTCACTGCATAACATGAGGGGAAAAAAGCAGATGATTTAGAGCCAAACTTTGTAGAATACTTCCATTTAAATACATGAAGATAAAATAATACTGGTGAAAGAAACAGGAATAATCAGGGTAACAGGAGAAGAGGCAATATTTATTAACAACCCACAGAGAAGCATGAGTAACTGTGCATGTACAGAAATATTAGACATCCTTGTTAACTAACTTAAGAAATATTACCACATCATTATATAATTAAGTCATACCAATATAAATTTCAAATGAAGGTCTTTCAATTTGTAATATTATAAAATCATAAATCATAATGGCTAGATTCTATTCTTTTTTAAGGCTTGAAGCTGTTCAGAAGAAATTGCCACTAGGAGAGGGTTTTTTTATGTTTATTTTGTTTAATTTGAGAGAGAGAGTAGGGGAGGAGCAGAAGGAGAGAGAGAGAGAAAAAAAATCCCAAGCAGGCTCCATGCTCAGGGCAGAGTCTGCCATGGGGCTTGATCCCACAACCCTCAGATCATGACCTGAGCCCAGGTCAAGAGTTAGAGGCTTAACCTGACTATACCACCTAGGCCGGCCCCAACCATTGGGAGTTTTATATACTTTTTTCTCATTTCCCTTTTATCACGTGTGCATCTTGAACTTGCATGAAGACACAATCTGTCCTTTGAATTTGATTGTCTTTGTGTTTGATTTCAGGCTACGATTTAGTGTTGTATATTCTCTGAAAAAATGTGTCTGTTTGCCTCTGAAGTACATGTTTCCTCTTGAATATCTTTATAACCCATAATTAAATTTTAAATCTTCTATTCATTTTCAACCTATATAATTTCCCCAAGCTATCTGCTTTTGCTCATGGATGTGAATTACCAGAACTCTGGAAATAATTATCCAATTTTTCTAAGTGTAAAATGTGGAGCTTGAGGGTATATTTAGGCTCCCAGTGACTTCAAGAATTAATAAAAGCCCTCAAAAGAAAAGCAAAAGAAATGGCATAATGTCAGTATGAAATTGAACTCAATATCCCCATATTAAAAGGGCAAAATGTCTGAAAGCCTCTTCTTGGTAAATCTAAATATTTCCAGGAAAGAGTTCTCAAAACTAAATAGCAAAGGAACCCAAGGTTCATCAGCTTCTGATTGTTTTCTCAAAGCCTTAATGCTGATTGATTACCATTTCTGAATAACAAAAGGACAGAAACTCAAATATCAAAATGCCTTTTTGAGGAAAGAGAAGTCAGAAAATGGTGATTTTTCTTAAGATAAACCATTACCTGATTCCATCTCAATATATGTAACAGTGATGCGTCATTGATCCAAAATCTTTGGGGAAAGTGGTACTGCACTAAAGCATAGTGTCTAGCCAACTGAAGCTTGCTCCTTTAGGCAAGATGTTGTTGGAATCATTCTTGTTAGAAAGCCTTTCAGAAATTCCTTCACTAATGCCCTGCCTTACTAAAAAAAAAAAAAAAAAAATGCTGCTCCTTGTTTCATACTTACTTGATGACTTGGACACTCATACTAGGAGCATCAGTTATTGTTATGCACAGTTTGTGATATGGGGGTGCCTCTAGAAGCTACCAGGGAATGTAGAACCATCTTTCTTTGGTTGAGTGGCTTTTATATTTCTTCTGACTCCACCATCAGCCATGATAGTGTCAATTGCTATATCTCTGTCCTTCGTGTTTCTAGTTGTTTTACCTGTGCACAGAATTCTGAGGCAACTGTATAAAGACCTACTGATCAGGGATTCACAATGAATAAATAAATTTTTTTATTAAATAATAGTTAACCATGAAAGATATGTTTGGTTTATTTCTAGGATCAAGTCTATATTCTAAATAGTTGCCAGAAGTCCAAAGTCCAAGAAATTAATGCTAATTTTTCTTTTTTATAGCATAGCTTCTCTATCATTTTTGCCATTGAAATATGTCAAAGAGTTTGGAAGACATAAAGCTATAACATATGGTTATATAAGCCAAATTACCTTTTATGAGTGACCAAATTTTATTGAGCACTTAGTGTATGCCAAACATAATAAATCCCTTATTGTATGAGCCCTTTGAGAGCAAAGATTTAGTTGTATCTTTATATCTGCAGTGTATAGCACAATAGATGTGAAATAAGTATATGTAGAAAACAGTAAATGGTGGAATTACAATATTCATTTTGCAAAAAAGAAAGCTGGACTCAAACAGTTAGGTAATTTGCCTAAGTTTATATAGTTAGTGAGTGGCAGAATCATAACTTTAACCCAGATCCTTTAATTTCAAGACTTTTGCTTTCCCCCATTATACCAACTGGTCTGTGAAATTAACCTATATATTAAAATTTATACAGTGATGATTACACAAGTTAAAATCCAAAATGCAGTAGTTTAAATAAGATGTAAATTTATTTCTCTCACATAATTCTTGAGGGGGTGGTCTTAAATCCTTGAGGTGACTATAATCCTCAATATGCTGCTTTCCCTCTGCATTCAAGGGGGATGCTCCAGCTAGGGTATCTCTTAGCCAACAGGAAAGGAGAAAGAGTCCAGTGAAGTGCAGCTGAATTCCTTTGAAGGGACGTGCCCCAGAGCTATCTGTTCACATCTCTGTGCCCATAATCTCTCCACATTGTCAACTGGGACTATGTGCCAGCTAAAATGTTGGTATTGTATTGTCAGAGGAGTAAATGAATACAGTTGGATAACTAGCAGTCTGTGCCATAGGCCATTAACCACATACTGTTGATAACTGGCCAGACTTCTTCCTGTTGTTTATCCTGTTGATTTTTCACTCTGTATTTATTTATTTATTTATTTATTTATTTATTTATTTATTTTAACGTTTTATTCATTTTTGAGACAGAGAGACAGAGCATGAACGGGGGAGGGGCAGAGAGAGAGGGAGACACAGAATTGGAAGCAGGCTCCAGGCTCTGAGCCCGACGCTGGGCTCGAACTCAGGGACCGCCGAGATCGTGACCTGAGCCGAAGTCGGCCGCCCAACGGACTGAGCCATCCAGGCGCCCCTTCACTCTGTATTTATAATGCAAGAGTAAGAGGAAGAAATTCTACTTTAATCATATCATTTGTCTAAGACTAGTAGCTCTGACTAAAAGAAGTTTGAAGGGATTGTCTGAAAACTATTTCAGTTATGACTTTCGTTACTATGCATCAAGAAGTAAGGGCAAGTTCAACATCGTGGGCTGGACATATACATTTGTCTTCCTGCCTCCCCAAATTCCTTGCAAATACAGAAAAGATAAAAGCCCTGGAAAATAGAGGAAGTTGCCTTTGCTAACCAAAAATGTTAAAGAATTCATGGAATACAAAGTGCAGGTAAGACTGGATTAAAAAGCCAAAGCAGGCAAAACAACAACAAATGCTTAAGGGCACCACCACAAAGAAAAGAGCCATTCTGACCAAGTGCAGCATCAATGGCCACAGGGGAGGGTGACAGGGAATCATTAGGACATTAAGCATTGCCTGCTGGATAACGGGGCTGGATGTGGTATTTGCCTCCAAGATTCAGCAATGAAAACTGCTTTCCAAAAAAACAGGGTGATGACTAAAGGGTAGAGTTTCAGGGTTTTTTTTCCCCCAGAAGGAACTCTACGTATCATTACAAAAAAAAGAAAAATAAAAGTAACTCCAACGAAGAGTGAAATGTATAAAAGTACTTTGCAATGGAGTAGAGCATTCATTTATTTGTTTGTTTGGTAAAGGTGGGAGTGCCTGAGTGATTAAATACTCTACTCTCATACACCATAAAAGGAAACTTCCCTTATTGACACATTCTGCCCACTTACCCAGAGTTTACAAATCAGTCTTTTCATTCAGGGGGGAGGCCTCAGCAAAAATAATTACTTGGGAAAATTCACACCACTAACCTAGAATTATATATTTAGTCGTTCATTTATAAATATAAATGGATAATCAATAATCATTAGACATTTGACAAAAATCAAGGTGATGGATATAATGTTTTGAAACTAGTAATTGGATGAAGTTTTCAAGTTATTATGTTGTCCTTTACCCAGTCCACCTATGTAGTCCTACCCCTGTAGGCTAAACTCAGAGGCACCATACCTGAGGGAAGAGTACGGCTACCAACCAACAAAACCCAGAGGATAGGGAAGGGAGGCTGCAACATTGGGGAGAGTTCCCACAAGATAACAAGGGACTGGAGAAGCACTTCAAGAGACCAGGAAAAGACAGAGGGAGAAAGACCATATCTTTCCCTCATCTCACTTCCAACCCACTCAGCTTATATGCTGTTCAAGGTGGTAAGTGACACCATACCTGGCAAACAGAAGTATGAAATGAAAAGAAATCTCATTTTCCAAAGTAAATAAGAATTCCAGAGAAAATATTAAAAGAAGTGGCTCCTATGTTTTCAGAGAGCTATCTGAAGAGTTAACATCTTCAATGTTCAATCATACTCCAAGCCTTGTGGGGTCTATGGCAGTGGTTTTGATAGATCTACTCAGGCACCTGCTACCATCACTTTGTCAAAACAGATCTTACAAAGGTCGCTAACAAACTCTAAGTCACCAAAGACCACAGGTATTTTTTTTTTTTTGGTCTTCATCTTACTTTAACTCTCAATATCTTTTTATACTATCATCACTCCCTTGCTTCTTAAAGTCCTCTGTTCCTTTGGTTTCCATCATATCGGACACCCTGTCCTTCCCACTCCCTCTCTGTCTCTTTTGCACTTTCATCTATTTCATAGTCAGGGTCCCGGAAGAAAATACACTACAGTTAACAGAAGACTCTTTCCACGTGTGTCAGGGTAAAAGTGAGCCACCCAGACACAAGTCAGCAGGAAGTCATTACCTCTGTGTTTAAAGGGAGAAAAGGAGGAAAAACTGTTACCCAGGCCTAGAGACTGCTTGGGTCCCTGGAAGACAGGATGCCTGAAAGGAGTTCTAATAAAGAAGCACAGCCTCACCAGAACCATGTCCAGGCAATGAAGGAACAAAGAGGGGGTGGGAAATAAATCCCCTGACCTCTTTCTCTTCCCTCCCCCCAAATCCCACCAACATTTCCTATTACCTGGCCTAACCAAAGCCAGAGGCAAGGAAACCAAGTGGCTCAGTCTGAAGAGGTAAACACCCCTCTCCCAGGACACAAACCAAAAATCACCAACATGTTGCTCCACTACCCAGATACTAATTAAGATTTAATTTAAATGCTGGAGCTCTCTACAGTTAGAGCTCCGGCCCTCTCTGCTTCTCACTCTGTCCTCTGTACTGGGCAACCTCATCTGTGCTCACAGCTTCAATTTCTATCTATAATCAAATGGTCCTCAAATATATCTCTCTTGCCCAATCTCTCCTCTGAGTTCCAAACTTGAATATTCACTTGACTTCTCCATGTGGATATACAAAAGGAACTAAGGCTCCTCAAACTGAACATTTCAAAATTATCTCAGGGTCACTCCTACCCTATGCTGCCTCCCATGCAACATAAAACCCAGTCCTCTTCTTGTATTTTCTCTTGAATGGCACTACCATATATTCAGTAACCAAGCCAGAAACCTAGAAATCATCCTTAAGACATCCCTGTCCCTTGTCTTCCACATCTAACCTAAAAGATCTTTACTTGTCTACTTCTTTCCATCTGTACTGACTCATCCTGGGACAGCTTCCCATCTGAACTACTATAATAACCAGTAGTTATAATTACCACTCCTCTTCTTTCCAGTCTTGATTGCTCAAAATTCTCCATTCAAAGTCACATTAATTTTTTAAATATGTAAATCCAATCATGTCAACACCACTCTCATTCTACCCCTACATCAGTTTAAAACTTTCCCATTGCTCTTAGAATAAACCAGAAGTATTAACATAGCCTACAAAGTGCTATGGAAAAAAAACCCTGCCTGGCTCTCCTTTACCCTCAGTCCTTGAGCTGCCTTGGCCTTCTCTCAGACCTTTGAATACACCACATTTTTCCATATCACAGTGCCTTTGCACATGCTCTTCCCTCTTTCTGAAACACTTTTACCTCACTTTTTTAAAAATTTTTTTTTGATGTTTATTTATTTTTGAGACAGAGAGAGACAGAGCATGAATGGGGGAGGGTCAGAGAGAGAGGGAGACACAGAATCCGAAGCAGAATCCAGGCTCTGAGCTGTCAGCATAGAGCCTGACACAGGGCTCGAACTCACAGACCGTGAGATCATGACCTGAGCCGAAGTCAGACGCTCAACCAACTGAGCCACCCAGGCGCCCCCCTCACTTTTTTTTTTAAATTTAAATCCAAGTTAATTAACATATAGTATAGTATGATTTCAGGAGTAAAATTTAGTGACTCATCACTTACATATAACACCCATTGCTCATCCCAACAAGTGTCCTCCTTAATTCCCAACACCCATTTAGCCCATCTCCCTGCCCATCTCCCCTCCAGCAACCCACAGTTTGTCCTCTGTATTTAAGAGTCTCTCATGGTTTCCCTCCCTCTCTGTTTTTATCTTAGTTTTCCTTCCCTTCCCCTATGTTCATCTGTTTTGTTCCTTAAATTCCACATTTGAGTAAAAACATATATTTGTCTTTCTCTGACTGATTTATTTAGCTTAGCATAATATACTACAGTGTCATCCAAATTGCTGCAAATGGCAAGATTTCATTCTTTTTGATCACTGAGTAATATTCCATTGTATATATATCCCACCCCTATTTTACCAATCTATCAGTCGATGGATATTTGGGATCTTTCCATAATTTGGATAATTTTGAGAGTGCTGCTGTAAATATTGGGGTGCATGTGTCCTTTTGAATCAGCATTTTTGTATCCTTTGGATAAATACATAGTACTGCAACTGCTGAGTTGAGGGTAGTTCTATTTTTAATTTTTTGAGGAATTTCCATACTGTTCTCCAGAGTCGCTGTACCAGTTTGCATTCCCACCAACAGCACAAAAGTGTTCCTTTTTCTCCACATTTTCACCAACATCTGTTATTTCCTCAGCTGTCCATTCTAGCCATTCTGACAGGTGTGAAGTGGTATCTCATTGTGGTTTTGATTTGTATTTCCCTGATGATGAGTGATGTTGAGTATCTTTTCATGTGGCTGTTAGCCATCTGGATGTCTTCTTCGGAAAAGTGCCTATTCATGTCTTCTGCCCATTTCTTCACTGAATTATTTGTTTTCTGGGTGTTGAGTGTGATAAATTCTTTAAACATTTTTGATACTAACCCTTTATTGAATATGTTATTTGCAAATATCTTCTCCCATTCCATCAATTGCCTTTTAGTTTTATTGATTGTTTCCTTAGTTGTGCAGAAGCTTTTTAACTTGATGAGGGCTCAACAGTTCATGTTTGTCTTTGTTTCCCTTGCCTCTGGGGATATGTTTAGTAAGAAGTTGCTGCAGGCGAGGGCAAAGAGGTTTCTGCCTGCTTTCTCCTCTATGATTTTGATGGTTTCCTTTTTTTCAGATCCTATCTGATGTTCATTCATTAATTTATTTAAAAAATATTATTATTATTATTATTATTTTAATTTATTGTCAAGTTAGCTAACATACGGTGTATACAGACATGAATTCAGCAAAGAAGTTGCTGCAGCCAAGGTCAAAAAGGTGGCTGCCTGTTTTCTCTTCTGGGATTTTGATAGTTTCCTGTCTCACATTTAGGTCTTTCAACCATTTTGAATTTACTTTTGTGTATGGTGTAAGAAAGTGGTCCAGTTTCATTCTTCTGCATGTCCCTCTCCAGTTTTCCTAACACCATTTGCTAAAGAGACCATCTTTTTCCCACTGAATATTCTTTCCTGCTTTGTCAAAGATTAGTTGCCCATACATTTATGTGCCCATTTCTGAGTTCTCTATTCTGTTCCATTGATCTCTGTGTCTGTTTTTGTGCCAGTACCATACTGTATTGATGATTACAGCTTTGTAGTAGAGGTTAAAGTCTGGGATTGTTATGCCTCCAGCTTTGGTTTTCTTTTTCAACATTATTTTGGTTATTCAAGGTCTCTTGTGGTTCCATAAAAATTTTAGGATTGTTTGTTCTAGCTCTGAGAAGAACTCTGGTGTTATTTTGATAACATTGCATTGCACTGAATGTGTAGGTTGCTTTGGGTAGTATCGACATTTTAACAATATTTCTTCTTCCAATCCATGAGCCTGGAATATTTTTCTATTTCTTTGTGTCTTCTTCAATTTCTTTCATAAGCTTTCTACAGTTTTCAGCATACAGATCTTTTACCTCTTTGGTTAGGTTTATTCCTAGGTATTTTATGTCTCTTGGTGCAATTGTAAATGGGATCAATTCCTTGGTTTCTCTTTCTGCTGCTTCATTATTGGTGTATAGAAATGCAACTGATTTCTGTACGTTGATTTTGTATCCTGCAACTTTGCTGAATTCATGTATCAGTTCTAGCAGTCAACATAGTACTGAAGGCCCTAGCCTCAGCAACCAGACAACAAAAAGAAATAAAAGGCATACAAATTGGAAAAGAAGAAGTCAAACTCATGTCTTCACAGATGACATAATACTCTATGTGGAAAGCTCAAAAGAATCCCTCACACTTCTAACTCAGCTCTCAAATCTTAACATGAATTTTACTCTTCATTAAAGCCTTCCCTGACTCTACAGACAGAATCCATTCCTCTGTTACACTTCCATAATACCATGTTCCTTTCCTGTACAGTATTTATATTTATCTGTAATTATAATTTACTTGACTATTCAAGTAATAATAATTGAATATTATTATTTATTGCTGTGAGAGTAGTGGCTTAAAACAATAATGATTATAATTTCTCATGATTCTGAGGTGTATTTGAGGGTTCTTCATGCTGCTTCACTCAGCTATTGGGTAGCTTAGAGTTTAGGCTTAGCTAGGATAGCTGGAATAGCTGAAACTCACTCTACATGTGATTTTTCATCTTCAAGAAAGTTAAAACAAGCTACTTCACAAGATGGCAAAGTGTTCTAAGGAGATAAGAGTAAAAGTTCCTAAGAAGGAAGAGAGGAAGTCCAATAACATCATGTAAGTCTCATTCTGTTGGTCAAAGTAAGTCATAAGGCCAACCCAGATTCTAGGTGTGGAAAAATAGATTCTATGTCTCGATAGAAGGAGCTATAAGTAATTTGTGACCATGTTTAATATCCCACACTGCTCTACATGCTAACTCCACAAGGGCAGCAAATAAGTCTTTCTTGCTCTTTGCTGGATCCCCATTTATTTACTCAAAATATGTTTGTGGATTGCTTCTTTCACTACGCAGAACTTTCTTTTTTATTGTATTTTATTTATTTATTTATTTATTTTGAGAGAGAGAGAGAGAGAGAGAGAGTGCAAGTAAGGGAGGGGCAGAGAGAAGGAGAGAGAGAGAACCCCAATCAGGCTCTGCACTGTCAGCACGGAAACTGATGCAGGGCTTGAACCCAAGAACTGTAAGATCATGACCTGAACTGAAACCTGGAGTCAGATGTTTAACCAAATGAGCCACCCAGGCACCCCTGTACAGAAGCTTTCTATTTTGAGGTAGTCCAATAGTTTATTTTTGCTTTTGTTTCTCTTGCCTCAGGAGACATATCTAGAAAGAAGTTACTATGGCCAATGTCAAAGAAGTTACTGCCTATGGTTTTTTCTATGATCTTTATGGTTTCAGGTCCCTCAGTTATGTCTTCAATCCATTTGGAATTTATTTTTTATATGGTGTAAGTGGTCCAGTTTCATTCTTCTGCACGTTGCTGTCCAATTTTCTCAACACCATTTGTTGAAGAGCCTGTCTCTTTTCCCTTAGATATTCTTTTCTGCTTTGTCAAAGGTTAGTTGACCATACAGTTATGGGTCCATTTCTGGGTTTTCTACTCTTTTCCATTGATCTATGTTTCTGTTTTTGTGCCAGTACCATACTGTTTTGATTACTACCACTTTGTAATATAATTTGAAGTATGGAATTGTGATGCCTCCAGCTTTGTTTCTTTTTCAAGATTTCTTTGGTTATTAAGCATCTTTTGTGGTTCCATACAAATTTTAGGGTTGTTTGTCTAGCTCCTTGAAAAATACTGTTGGTATTTTGATAGGGATTCTATTAAGTGTGTGCAAATGACATATACAATAAATAGTTACTATCAAAATATATAAAGAACTTATAAAACTCAACACCCAAAAAAAAAATAATTCAGTGAAGAAATGGGCAAAAGACATGAATAGATATTTTTCCAAAGAAGACATCCAGATGGCTAAAAAACACATGAAATGATAGTCAACATCACTCATCATCAGGGAAATACAAATCAAAACTACAATGAGATATCACCTCACACTAGTCAGAATGGATAAAATTAACAACACAGGAAACAACAGATGTTGGTGACAATATGGAGAAAGGGGAACCCTCTTACACTGTTGGTGGGAATGCAAACTGGTACAGCCACTCTGGAAAACAGTATGGAGGTTCCTCAAAGTTAAAAATAGAACTACCCTATGACTTAGTAATTGCACTACTAGGTATTTATCCAAAGGATACAAAAATTGTGATTTGAAGGGATACATTCAGGGGCGCCTGGGTGGCTCAGTCGGTTAAGTGTCTGACTTCAGCTCAAGTCATGAACTCGCGGTCCGTGAGTTTGAGGCCCATGTCAGGCTCTGTGCTGACAGCTCAGAGCCTGGAACCTGTGTCAGATTGTGTGTCTCCCTCTCTCTCTGCCCCTCCTCTGCTTGTGCTCTATCTCTCTCTGTCTCTCAAAAATAAACAAACAAAAAAAATTGAAGGGATACATGCACCCTAAAGTTTATAACAGCATTATCAACAATAGCCAAGTTATGAAAAGAACCCAATTGTCCATCAATTGATGAATGGATAAAGAAGGGATGGTATATATATACATGAGATATTAGTTATCAAAAAGAATGAAATCTTGCCATTTGCAATGACCTGGATGGAGCTAGAGAGTATCACGCTAAATGAAATAAGTCAGTCAGAGAAAGAGAAATGTCACATTATTTCACACATATGTGGAATTTAACAAACAAAATAAATGAACTTGCGGTAGGGGCAAAGAGAGGAAAACCAAAAAACAGACTCTTTAACTATAGAGAACAAACTGATGGTGGAGGAGGTGGGTGGTAGGATGAGTTAAATAGGTGATGGGGATTAAGAAGGTCACTTGTAATGAGCACTGGGTGTTGTATGGAAGTATTGAATCACTACATTCTAAACCTGAATGTAATATTACACTGCATGTTAACTAGCTGAAATTTAATATTTTTTTACATTTTTTATGTGTATTTATTTTTGAGAGACAGAGAGACACAGCATGAGTGGGGAGGGACAGAGAGACAGGGAGACACAGAATCCAAAGCAGCCTCCAGGCTCTGAGCTGTCAGCAAGAGCCTGACACAGGGCTTGAACCCATGAACCGCAAGATCATGACCTGAGCCAAAGTCAGACGTTTAATTCACTGAGCCACCCAGGCACCCCTTAACTAACTGAAATTTAAATAAGCTTTTAAAAAACCAAAATATATTTGTGGAGTTTTTGATACATGCCTGGTTCTATGTATATAGTTGGCACTCAAAAAGTATTGTTGGTAGAGAGAAGAGAGAGGGAGAAAAGAATCTTCACAGGCACACATGCATGTACACAGAATTCACAGACTCTGACACAGACCCAACACTGTGGTTTCAATGAACAAAAAGCTGCCATAAATTATAAATACACTTTATTCAATGTGGACACTAACTTCATCTATATATAGTAGAATTAGGGTAATGTGATATCATGGAAATAGCTCAAAGCTCAAAGTGGGAAAACAAGGCTTAAAAAATATAATTCTTCCCCAATCAGCTGTGCAATTTAAAGCATGTGACCTTTCTGGAACTCAGCACCTTCATCTATAAAACGGAAGTAGGGTTGAAAGAGATTTTTGTCTGCTTTATTCATTGATGTAGCCCAGTACCCAGAACAGTACCTGGGACACAGTAGGCAGTCAATAAATATTTGTTAATAAATGAATGAATGAATGAATGAATGAATGAATGAATAAATGAATTTTAAAAGAACAAGTTGCACTCCAACCTCCTTTCCAATTCTAATATTTTGTAATTCTAGTCCCTGGAATTCTTATAATTATTTCATGGTATTTTACTGCCAAATATATTCCACCTCTGGCAGCAGAAATACCTAACCCCATTTGCTCCTATGATCTCAAAATACAAAGCTGTAAGTCCCTAAGCCTCTCCAGCTGAGAGAGAAAAGATTTTCACCATAACCAGATCAACTGAATACAGTCTTTAGAGGGTTCTGCTTATTTATTAAACAATAACAAAAAGAATCTTTGAGAAGCAAAGGAATTACCCAGGTCATACCTTACAATACATACAACCCCAGCAGGCTATGGTAGGTGTAATCTTTTGGTGGAGGCAGAGAGAAAGTTCCCTAAATATCATTTTTCCTAACTAGGGCAGACAAACTAACAGCACAACATCATTTCACAGTTTGCTCTTGATATGGGTTTTCTTCTAAGACAATGGACCATTTTTGCCATTACAAAACGACAAACACCCATCTTTCCTCATAGATAAAAATGTGATATGACACTGGCCAATACTTCCATAAGGTGACAGAATCATTACATCTAAGCCAAGGTAGCAAGTATCCCCACAAACACGAGGACCAACCAACCAAGGCCCCAAGGAAGGACAGAGAACATCTGTTTTCAGGACCTGAATGCAGCTTCAACCTAACTTGTAGCCCACCCAGTACAGCCAGGGCTATGGGCCAACATCATTCAATACCCAGCACCTTGCACTAGAAGTTGCCTGCAGTCAGCTGCAATTCCCTTAGTCACTTTATTTCAGATCTTGTGTTTGGCACAAAAAGCATAGTTGAAAAGGGCATGGCCTGTGCATCAGATTTGGCCCTGATGTTTACAAAACCATATGACATTAAATAAGGTCTACAAAATATAGGTATGTAAGATCCAGCTTGCAGAGACTGAAGCAAGAAATTTTTACTATGCCTCTTTTGATGTAGGAAAATCACTGTGTCATTGTTGGTTTTGGTCACTGAGCAATAAATACAGTTATCACTGCTTCTTGCTCCATCCTGAACTCTATAGTGGACTTCTACTTTTTAATTTATTTACTTTTGCGTAGTTGATAGTTTTAATATTATTTTTATCTTTTCCAGAGATGAAATTATATTACATACTGAATATCCTTTTTAAAATTTCTGTTGTAGGGGCACCTGGGGGCTCAGTCGGTTAAGTGTCAGACTCTTGACTTCAGCTCAGGTCATGATCTCACAGTTTGTGAGATAGAGCCCTGTGTCTGGTTCTGTGCTGACAGCACAGGATGCTGCTTGGGATTCTCTCCCTGCCTCTGCCCCTCCCTCACTCATACATGCATGTACTCTCACTCTCTCTCAAAATAAATAAAGTAAACTTAAAAATACACACATACTTCTATTCTAATATGCCTCTCCAGAAGCACTAAGATTCACTGCTTCAGTTTTTTCAACTAGAAATCAAAAAGGTTTATTATTAAGTAGGTACATGTGCTTATTAGTTAAAAATCATTGAGTATGATTATTGAATACTCAGGGAGAAATCAGAGACTGACATACACAGAAGCAAATTCTCAGAGAATAAATAGATGACTTCTTAGGGCAACTGATGGCATGAGAAGGCTTTTTGTGTTTAGCAAGTGTGGTAATCATATGAACTCCACCTCTCCATGCTTTCAGGTGAGAGGATGCCCATGCCTCACACCTGTCAGGGTCCTGTCCCAGAACTGGGAGTTGTTACAGGGCTATGGCTCAGAAACAGAGTGAGAATGTCAATAATTTGATAATAAAGAAAGCTGAAAACATCACAGTTTGTTTGTTAAAATGCTCGTGGCCTCCAAATAGTTACATCAAAATAGATGAATGGATAAAGAAGATGTGATATTTATTTATAATGGAATATTAACATAAAAAAATGAGATCTCGCCATTTGTGACAACATGGAAAGATCTAGAGGGTACTATGCTAAATGAACTAAGATTGAGAAAGACAATGCCACATGATTTCACTTATATGTGGAATCTAAAAATCAAAACATACCCTATAACCCAGCAATAGCACTGCTAGGCATTTACCCAAGGAATACAGGAGTGCTGATGCATAGGGGCACTTGTACCCCAATGTTTATAGTAGCACTTTCAACAATAGCCAGATTATGGAAAGAGCCTAACTGTCCATCAACTGATAAGTGGACAAAGAAATTGTGGTTTATATACACAATGGAATAATACTTGGCAATGAGAAAGAATGAAATATGGACTTTTGTAGCAATGTGGATGGAACTGGAGAGTGTTATGCTAAGTGAAATGAGTCACACAGGGAGAGACAGATACCATATGTTTTCACTCTTATGTGGATCCTGAGAAACTTAACAGAAGACCATGGGGGAGGGGAAGAAAAAAAACAGGGAGGAAGCCAAACCATAAGAGACTCTTAAAAACTGAGAACAAACTGAGGGTTGACGGGGGGGGGGGGGGGGGAGCAGGGAGGGGAAAGTGGGTGATGGGCATTGAGATGGGCCCCTGTTGGGATGAGCACTGGGTGTTGTATGGAAACCAATTTGACAATAAATTTCATATTAAAATAAATAAATAAATAAAAATCAAAACAAATGAACAAGCAAAATAAAACAAAAAGAGACTTGTAGAGAACAGGAGAGGACAGATGTGGGGGATAGGCAAATGGGGAATGAAAGTTGAAAAATACAAACTTCTGTATATAAAATAAATAACATATGGGGATACAATGTACAACACAGGGAATATCGTTAATAATAGGTAAAAAACTTTGTATAGTAACAGATGGTAGCTAGATTTATCCTGGTGATCATTTTGTAATGTATATAAATGTTGAACCACTATGTTGTACACCTGAAACTAATATTGTATGTCAACTACACTTTGATTTAAAAAAAATAATGGCCAAAGCATAAGAGACTCTTAAAAACTGAGAACAAATTGAGGGTTGATGGGGGGTGGGAGGGAGGGGAGGGTGGGTGATCAGTATCAAGGAGGGTACCTTTTGGGATGAGCACTCGGTGTTGTATGGAAACCAATTTGACAATAAATTTCATATACTGAAAAAAGTAAAAATAAAAAAATAAAAAATAAAAATAAAAAAATAAAAAAAATAATGGCTACATCTGAATAGCTCAATCAAAATGTCCAATGCCCTTCCAGGTAGTGCATGTAGATTGAACACATAGTAGGTTCTCAATAAATGGTGGTTATCAGGATCATTTTCCTGCACTGCTACCATTCTAGGCTCCTAGTACAGGCAACACATTCAGCAGACACCTGTTCAACACCTACTATGTCCGGGTACTGGCCCGGCACCTGCAGGAGCAGAGAGGAGCTATTGTCTCCAGCAGCTGGCTTTCCTTATTTCCCTGGAGCCTTCCCATCAACTGACCCAGCAACATAAAAACTCTGCCAAGGCTGACATAGGGGGATGCAAGAACTGGCCTGGAATGTTTTGTTTGAGCTCCAACTCATTTATTATTGTGTTTCTATTTGTGCTCACAGCTGCTGCTATAGTGTGCATTATTTTTAGAAGCTGAAAAATACAAGTAAGGAAGGAAAAAGAAAAGGTGCTTTGTCTCTACTGAATTTTCAACAATTAAAGAACAGCCAATTCTAAAATTCAAGGAGATGTTTACAGAAAACAGTAAAGATGGAAAAGACAGGTTTGGGCTTCCAATGCATTCTGGAAATAATTTTGAAAAAAAGAAAAAAGAAAAATGCAATTCCTAGACCTGGAGGGAAATTAAAAGCTAAAACATCATGGGTATCTGATGCCCCCTAAATTCCTGCAGAGTCATCCTATGTGGCTCTTAGCGTTGATGGAATTTTATGTTTGTGACAATGATCTAGGTATATTCAGGTATTTATTAAAGATGAGACACACTTTTCATTACACTCAGGGACCTGGTTTGTTATGAAGAAAAACAAACCTGCCTTCAGACTAAATACAGTAAAATCCTCTTCAGGAGCTTACCTAGTAGAATAGGGCAAAGTCTACAATGCAAGGAAGGCAAAGAGAGTCAAAAATTTAAAGGAGATAAAAGAAAAGAGTGTGGGTATTCAAATGAAGGAGGAAGAATAAGAAAGTTTACCTGAAGGAGCTGCAATTCAAGGATGGACAGGTTTTACCCAATTATAGGACTAGAAGGAGTAGCACATCTCATGTGAATATCTGAGATGCTGAAGTTTAAATATTCAAAATTTAGTGAGATAACATCACTGTTCAGAATTAACATCCTTAAATGCCCAGAGTATTTTAATATTTTTGGTTTTTTAGAATGTCATCTATATATTTCACATAGCTACAGTACCTTCATGAGAAAATTTATTCAGTGCATTTTTATTTGATGCACACCTAGGAGCTGTATAAATATACATCAGTATTATTTTTCATTAAATGTGACTTAGTTACAGCAGCTTGCTAATTAAGTTGCAGTTTATCAACACATTGAAACTGTTTTCCCTAATGTCAAAAGCTCATTTGCATTGCTAAAGAGCTTTAATGTTATTTATTTTTGAGAGCATCTTAAGGGTTTGAGCTGCAAGGATATTTGCCTGCAAGCCCAAATAATTTGAAGATAAGGTTGATATATTTTAAAATGTATTAAAACATATTGGAGGAAAATGAAATTTCTTTCTCTTCATTATAGAAGATCCTTTCCATGACCCACCATCCACAATTTTAATAAACCCTTTTTTTTCTATTGATTATTCTTTGAAACTTGAAGATAGAAACTTAATAAGAATTCCATCATTTAAAAGGAGAGTTTCTAATTCTGGAACATCTCCCCTTCTTCATGTGATGTGACTCAAATGTTTTGGAGGGTTGGTTGGTTGGGGTTTTTTGTAACATTGATGTTGGTCTTTTTGCTGTTTCTATTATTGTTCTTTGTTTTGTTTATTTGTTTTTATAACTTAAGAACACAGGCAAAGGTATTATCATATATTCCTCTCCAAATTATGACTACTCTAATCTATATTTCCGGGAGGATATCCTAGCTAAAATAAATGAACAAAGATTAGGCAACCAATAAACCTGCTCTAGAAACAACTAGCAAATTTCAAGTTCCCATTCAAAGAGAACAACTATCTTCCTATTATTGTCTTCCCAAATCCACTCCTCGCCTGTTATTTTGTTGTGTTGTGGTGCTGATGGTCATGATGGTGATGGTTCCAGCCATATTCAGCTCCTGCCATAATGAGCACTGTCTTAGGAATGAGGCTTAGCAATGAAGCAATCATTACATAAGTAGAGCCCTTTGAGTAGGAGAGAGGTAAGAGGGCAAATTATAACTTATTCTTCTAGAAATCAGGTCCTCCTGACTTCTGATCTAGGTAGGTGTGATTAAATATTAATATAGGTAGCTCCCTAATCCAAGAAACTTATAAAAAAGGCTGTGAATAGATATCCATTCCAAAACCACATTTATACTAGGAAATGATTATTGAACTCAAAATAAATATGTATTCATAAAGTAAAATACAATTTTCCTCTAGGAATTGTACCTCATTTTCACCCCAAAATCACTTTGTCTCATTAGCCGTTCCAACTGCAGCAGATAAAACTGGGAGTAAATTTTATCCTGGCCTCACTCTTCCAAAATCAGTGTGAAATATGGGAATAAAACATTACACTTAGTGTAAGATGTGGGCACCAGTCCTGTTCTCATAATTTATAAGCTTTATGGCCCTGGGAAATCTGCTTCTCTTGATCTTATTTCCCAATGGGAATGCTCTTGACTAATAACTGTCCTTCATAAGTTATGTATTGCCATGAGGATCAAATGAAATGATGCCTGTAAAAGGGATTGCAGATTGTAAGAGTCAAGGAGAGCTGTCCAGGGATGCCTGATATGAATCTGAAAGAATAGACACAAGAAATGTGGTAAGAAGTCATTTCAGGGAGAGGAAGCATAGATGCAAGAGAAGTAACTGGGTTTCCAGAGAGCTATCAGTAGTTACATCAATATGTCTGTGAGACCCAAACTTTTAGGGAAGATGGGGCTGAAGAAGACCTGGATCAAGAAGGACTTTATGTGCCAGGCTTAAGAGCTTACATTTTAGCCTGGGGAGAGTTGTGCTTAAGTTTGAAGTCTTACAGTCCCTCCTTCTAAGAATCAGCAAGAGCTGGAGCTGCCTAACAATACATAAGCACATATTTTTTCATCATACAGTAAGTTTACCATGGACAGAGACCAGAGAAAAGATTAGCAGAAGTTAGCAAGGGAAAAGATGGCAGTGTTGGGGGATGCTGGGCTCACCTCATTCTGCTGATCACTTAGATTCCACCCACACCTGCCTAAATAACCCAGAAAACCACCAGAAGACTAGCAGAATGGACTCTTCAGAGCCAAGCATAGACAAGAGGCCCACAGAGACAGTAGGAAGGGTGGAGAGATGGTGTGTACTACAAGGACTGGCAGAAGGGAGCCGGGTGGTGCAGGGGCAGCCCGCCCAGCAAGGTGGAATACCCAGTCTGGCTTACAAAAGCAGAGGGGACAGACTGCATGAGTTCTGACAGCCAGCAGGACTTAACATCTGTAATGTTATAAGTCGACAGCTCTGCTCAGAGAGTGGGAGTGCCAGAGAACACCAGGAGGGAGAGGTGTTGAGCCCTGGAAGACAGAGCTCAGCTCAGCAGGGAACAAAGGCACTGGCCAGCGCCATATCCCTCTCCCATCCCCCAGCCGAAACCCCAAAGGGAACCAGTTCACAGAACTTGCTTGCACCGTGCAAACACCCAACTCTGTGCTTCTGAGGATCCATCCCTCCGACTGGTCGGCCTCCCTCCTGGTGCTACAGGGCCCCTCCCGCAGGGGACCACCTGCAGCAAACCCAGCAGAGCCTACCCCTCCTGCCCCTGTGCACCTTGTGGATCCACCCCAGCTAATACACCAGAACCCATGAAAGCAGCACCACAAGCCTGGCAGTGTGCAAGTAGCCAAGACAGGGGCCACACCACTCCACAGTGAGTCCTGCCCCTGGGAGAGGGGAAGATAAGGTACACACCAGTCTGACTGTGGCCCCAGCGGTGGGCTAGGGACAGACATCAGGTCTGACTGTGGCCCCGCCCACCAACACAAGTTACTCCAGACAGCACAGGGGAATTGCCCTGCAGTTCTCCGCTACCCCAGGGACTACGCAAAATGATGAAACAAAGAATTCTCTTCAAAAGAAACTCCAGGAAGTAGCGACAGCTAACGAATTGATCCAAAACAATTGAAGCAATATTCCGGAACAAGAATTTAGAATAATAGTCACAAAATTAATCGCTGGGCTTGAAAAAACTATAGAGGACAGCAGAGAATCTATTGCTACAGAGATCAAGGGACTAAGAAATAGTCATGAAGAGCTAAAAAATGTTATAAATGAGGTGCAAAATAAAATGGAGACAATTACAGCTCGGATTGAAAAGGCAGAGGAGAGAATAAGTGAATTAGAAGATAAAATTATGGAAAAGAGAAAGCTGAAAAAAGAGAGATAAAAAAAAAATCCAGGAGTATGAGTGGAGAATTAGAGAACTAAGTGATGCAACCAAACGGAACAATATCCGTATAATAGAAATACCAGAAGAGGAAGAGAGAGAGAGAAAGGGGCTGAAGGTATACTTGAACAAATCATAGCTGAGAACATCCCTGATCTGGGGAAGGAAAAAGGCATTGAAATCCAAGAGGCATAGAAAACTTCCTTCAGATGTAACTTGAATAGATCTTCTGCTCGACATATCATAGTGAAACTGGCAAAATACAAGGATAAAGAGATTATTCTGAAAGCAATTAGGGATACACACGCTCTAACATATAAAGGGAGACCGATAAGACTAGTGACAGACCTACCTACTGAAACTTGCCAGGCCAGAAAGGAATGGCAGGAGATCTTCAATGTGATGAACAGAAAAAATATGCAGCCGAGAATCCTTTACCCAGCAAACCTGTCATTCAGAATAGAAGGAGAGATAAAGGTCTTCCCAAACAAACAAAAACTGAAGGAATTCCTCACCACTAAACCAGCTACAAGAGATCCTAAGGGGGACTCTGTGAGTGAAATGTTGCAAGGACCACAAAGTACGAGAGACATCACTACAAGCATGAAACCTACAGACATCACAATGACTCTAAACCCATATCTTTCAATAATCACACTGATTGTAAATGGACTCAATGTTCCAAACAAAAGACATAGGGTATCAGAATGGATAAAAAATCAAGACCCATCTATTTGCTGCCTACAGGAGACTTATTTTAGACCCAATGACACCGTCAGATTGAAAGTGAGGGGATGGAGAACTATCTATCATGCTACTGGAAGTCAAAAGAAAACTGGAGTAACCATACTTATATCAGACAAACTAGACTTTAAATTAAAGGCTATAATAAGACATGAAGAAGGGCATTATTAATAATTACAGGGTCTATCCTTCAGAAAGAGCTAACAATTATAAATGTCTAGGTGCCAAATATGGGAGCCCCCAAATATATAAAACAATTAATCACAAACATAAGCAACCTTATTGATAAGAATGTGGTAATTTCGGGGGATTTTAATACTCCATTTACAACAATGGATAGATCATCTAAACAGGATCAATAAACAAAGGCCCTGAATGATACATCGGATCAGATGGACTTGACAGATATATTTAGGACTCTGCATCCCAAAGCAACAGAATTTACCTTCTTCTTGAGTGCACATGGAACATTTTCCAAGATAGATCGCATACTGGGTCACAAAACAGCCCTTCATAAGTATAAAAGAATTGAGATCATACCATGCACACTTTCAGACCACAATGCTATGAAGCTTGAAATCAACCACAGAAAAAAGTCTGGAAAACCTCCAAATGCATGGAGGTTAAAGAACACCCTACTAAAGATGGGTCAACCAGGCAATTAGAGAAGAAATTTCAAAATATATGGAAACAAATGAAAATGAGAAGACAACAATCCAAACGTTTTGGGATGCAGCAAAGGTAGTCCTGAGAGGAAAATACGTTGCAATCCAAGCCTATCTCAAAAAAGAAGAAAAATCCCAAATACAAAATCTAACAGCACACCTAAAGGAAATAGAAGCAGAACAGAAAAGACACCCCAAGCCCAGCAGAAGAAGAGAAATATAAAGATCAGAGAATAAATAAACAATATAGAATCTAAAAAAAAAAAACTGTAGAGCAGATCAATGAAACAAAGAGGTGGTATTTGAAAAAATAAACAAAACTGATAAACCTCTAGCAAGGCTTCTCAAAAAGAAAAGGGAGATGACCCAAATAGATAAAATCATGAATGAAAATGGAATTATTATAACCAATCCCTCAGAAATACAAGCAATTATCAGGGAATACTATGAAAAATTATATGCCAACAAACTGGACAACCCGGAAGAAATGAACAAATTCCTAAGCACCCACACACTGCCAAAACTCAAACAGGAAGAAATAGAAAACTTGAACAGACCCATAACCAGCGAAGAAATTGAATCAGTCATCAAAAATTTCCCAAAAAATAAGAGTCCAGGGCCAGATGGCTTCCCTGGGGAATTCTACCAGACATTTAAAGCAGAGATAATACCTATCTTTCTCAAGCTATTCCAAAAAATAGAAAGGGAAGGAAAACTTCCAGACTCATTCTATGAAGCCAGCATTACTTTGATTCCTAAACCAGTCAGAGACCCAAAAAAAGAGAACTACAGGCCAATATCCCTGATGAACATGGATGCAAAAATTATCAACAAGATACTAGCAAATAGAATTCAACAGCATATAAAAAGAATTATTCACCATGATCAAGTGGGATTCATTCCTGGGCTGCAGGGCTGGTTCAACATTTGCAAATCAATCAACTTGATACATCACAATAATAAAAGAAAAGATAAGAACCATATGATCCTGTCAATTGATGCTGAAAAAGCATTTGACAAAATTCAGCATCCTTTCTTAATAAAAACCCTCAAGAAAGTCGGGATAGAAGGAACATACTTAAATATCATAAAAGCCATTTGGAAAAGCCCACAGCTAATATCAGCCTCAATGGGGAAAAACTGACAGCTTTCCCCCTGAGATCAGGAACACGACAGGGATGTCCACTCTCACCACGCTGTTGTTTAACATAGTGTTGGAAGTTCTAGCATCAGCAATCAGACAACAAAAGGAAATCAAAGGCATCAAAATTGGCAAAGATGAAGTTAAGCTGTCACTTTTTGCAGATGACATGATATTATACATGGAAAACCACCAAAAGTCTGCTAGAACTGATACATGAATTCAGCAAAGTTGCGATAGAAAATTAATGTACAGAAATCAGTTGCCTTCTTATACACTAATAATGAAGCAACAGAAAGACAAATAAAGAAACTGACCCCATTCACAATTGCACCAAGAAGCTTAAAATACCTAGGAATAAACCTGACCAAAGATGTAAAAGATCTGTATGCTGAAGACTATAGAAAGCTTATGAAGGAAACTGAAGAAGATATAAAGAAATGGAAAAACATTCCATGCTCATGGATTGGAAGAATAAATACTGTTAAAATGTCAATACTACCCAAAGCTATCTACACATTCAATGCAATCCCAATCAAAATTGCACCAGCATTCTTCTCGAAGCTAGAACAGGGAATCCTAAAATTTGTATGGAACCACAAAAGGCCCCGAATAGCCAAAGTAATTTTGAAGAAGAAGACCAAAGCAGGAGGCATCACAATCCCAGACTTTAGCCTCTACTACAAAGCTGTCATCATCAAGACAGCATGGTATTGGCACAAAAACAGACACATCAACCAGTGGAATAGAATAGAAACCCCAGAACTAGACCCACAAACGTATGGCCAACTAATCTTTGACAAAGCAGGAAAGAATATCCAGTGGAAAAAAAGACAGTCTCTTTAACAAATGGTGCTGGGAGAACTGGACAGCAACATGCAGAAGGGTGAAACTAGACCACTTTCTTACACCATTCACAAAAACAAACTCAAAATGGATAAAGGGCCTGAATGTGAGACAGGAAACCATCAAAACCCTAGAGGAGAAAGCAGGGAAAAACCTCTCTGATCTCAGACGCAGCAATTTCTTACTTGACACATCTCCAAAGGCAAGGGAATTAAAAGCAAAAATGAATTATTGGGACCTCATCCAGATAAAAAACTTCTGCACTGCAAAGGGAACAATCAACAAAACTAAAAGGCAATCAGCAGAATGGGAAAAGATATTTGCAAATGACATATCAGATAAAGGGCTAGTATCTAAAATCTATAAAGAACTCACCAAACTCCACACCCAAAAAACAAATAATCCAGTGAAGAAATGGGCAGAAGACATGAAAAGACACTTCTCTAAAGAAGACATCTAGATGGCCAACAGGCACAAGAAAAGATGCTCAACGTCGCTCCTCATCAGAGAAATACACATCAAAACCACACTGAGATACCACCTCATGCCAGTCAGAGTGGCTAAAATGGACAAATCAGGAGACTATAGATGCTGGAGAGGATGTGGAGAAACGGGAACCCTCTTGCACTGTTGGTGGGAATGCAAACAGGTGCAGCCGCTCTGGAAAACAGTGTGGAGGTTCCTCAAAAAACTAAAGATAGACCTACCTTATGACCCAGCAATAGCACTGCTAGGAATTTACCCAAGGGATACAGGAGTGCTGATGCATAGGGGCACTTGTACCCCAATGTTTATTAGCAGCACTTTCAACAATAGCCAAATTATGGAAAGAGCCTAAATGTCCATCAGCTGATGAATGGATAAAGAAATTGTGGTTTATATACACAATGGAATACTGCTTGGCAATGAGAAAGAATGAAATATGGCCTTTTGTAACAACGTGGATGGAACTGGAGAGTGTTATGCTAAGTGAAATAAGTCATACAGAAAAAGACAGATACCATATGTTTTCACTCTTATGTGGATCCTGAGAAACTTATCAGAAGACCATGGGGGAGGGGAAGGAAAACAAAAAAAAGGTTAGAGAGGGAGTGAGCCAAAACATAAGAGACTTAAAAACTGAGAACAGGGGCGCCTGGGTGGCTCTGTCGGTTAAGCATCCGACTTCGGTTCAGGTCGTGATCTCGCGGTCCGTGAGTTCGAGCCCCAGGTCGGGCTCTTGGCTGACAGCTCAGAGCCTGGAGCCTGCTTCAGATTCTGTGTCTCCCTCTCTCTCTGCCCCTTCCCCCATTCGCTCTCTATCTCTCTCTGCCTTTCAAAAATGAATAAATGGTAAAAAAAAAAATTTAAAAAAAAAACAACTGAGAACAAACTGAGGGTTGATGGGGGATGGGAGGGAGGGGAAAGTGGGTGATGGGTATTGAGGAGGGCACCTGTTGGGATGAGCACTGGGTGTTATATGGAAACTAATTTGACAATAAATTTCATATTAAAAAAAAATAGTGTACTGCCTCTTTTAGAGAATTTTTACTACTCTAGGGGAGCAAAATTTGCCACCCCAAAATGTGTATCTTTGACATGTGGATTATTTAAAAAAAAAATAAGAAGACTCATAAAGAACCTTTGACTTTCCCACTAACTAACTGAAGGAATTTAGATACAAGACTTGCTCCAGAAAGGGACCTAATACCACAGGTAACTATAGTATAACATGAACTAGGATGTGCTAGCCAAGGAGGAACTTAGCAAAGTCCACTTTTTAAAATTCCTTTCTGTGTCCCATTGTTTCTGTATGGCTCAGAAAATATTTGCTTATCAAACATTTACTTTTTTTTTTCACCTTTCTGTGAATCATCTTCCTTCCTTTTAAAGTCCCAAACCTGTATTTCCTTCTCCTTTGGTCTGGGTGACATACATACTGCATTTTGCCTGACAACCTTTGGAATCTCTCATGTTTATGTGGATTCCTTATACATATGTAATTAAATTTTATTTTCTTCTATTAATCTGTCTCACGTCAATTTAATTCTTAGACAAGCCAGACGAATCTTGAAGGACAGAAGAAGTGTTTTCTTCCCCAACACTACCAAATCAACAATAATCTGTTGATAACAAACTCATGAATTAGTCTATGAATTAGTGACACCTCCTCTCAAATTAAAAACGCTTTTTTAGAACACCTTTCACATAGCAGACACTGAGATATGGACTTTCACATATAATATCCCTTTTAATTCTCCTGAAGACATGGTTTCTTCTTTAAATTTAATATCATCAAAATCAACAATAGTCTGATAATTTCATAAAACCCTTTGAGATCATTAGCATATTCCTAGAGGAGTTATTCCCCCCAAATGACAGACATTAGTTTAGAGAGAGAGGGAGAGGCTTTTATCAGTGGCTGTAACATTATCTACCTTACCACCCTTAACCTTTGAACTCTTGTTTTGAAATAATTCTCAAATCCTCATCTATGTTGATACTGTTTTCTTTCCTTCTTTCATTAAATTCCGATAGAAATGGTTAGTCAACCTGTTCAATATATTAATGTAGCTCTCTTTTATTAAATTCTATGAGTAGGCAATAACAAAACACATCCTCACACAGAGTTCTGAATTGCACTTCTTTTTACAAAATTCTGGCACCCAATAATGCCAAAATACAATAAATAATCCACAAATACCACTGCAGTATATCGGGGCCAATAGATGAATCAACCACAACCATAACTCTTAGGTACAGGCTGAGAGTAATAAGTGACTTTTCCTTTACCTTCTCTTGTCACCAACTTCATTTTGTGACAAGATCCTCTCTGGGAATGTACAGACAAAAGCTTTTGTCTCTTCCATAATATTATGAGTACATTTTCCTTCCCTCAGACAGTTCCAGTTAAGGAGGTAGAAGACACCAAATAAAAGGAAACATTAAAAGTATTAGCCAAGTTTTCAGCAGTTGGCTAAAATTTCCAATATGTTGCAAGAAATTTCCAAAATTTCTGAGTACTGACCCTGAAAATATTTCAGTGAAAGTAACTTCTGGGAACAGTATTGTTTATAGCTTCACACCTATCAACCTCATAGCTTGATAAAAGTCTAGAGTTTTTTATTCATTTCAAATTCTCTTCATGAAGCTTTGGTTACTTTCTTGAACATACGATATTTCTATAAGCAGTTCTTTGGCCTAACTTTTTGTATTTGTTTTAACCAAAGTTAGTTTAGGGGCATGAGTAAACATTATTTAAGCTAGTTCACATAAAGGAGGCTTCAAAGGAAATAGAGCTAGAAATAAAGAGATCATCAAAAAAATCAAAGCAAATATTCTCTTGACCTTTCTGCTTCTTTACCTTAATCTCTCTCTGCCCACAAATCTCCACACTCTCCCACCCTACCCTGGCTCCCATCTCTCTTTAGATTCCCAGTCCAAGCCCCTCCTGCCTTTTTACATACTGGACTGCTATTAATCAAGTAAATGTCTAGTTCATTTGCTTCTAAAATGAGAACTCAAAGGGTTCATTGAAAGTATTGTGCATGACTCAAAACATTTATCAGACTGGTCAAAGCAAGCAAACATGAGCAAGGAAAACTGAACTCATGAAGAGACAGTTGTCAAACATTGCAGTCTGCTTCTAAGAAAATGCCAATGTGGCCCATGCTTTCTCTGCAAATTCCACAGGCTGCTTGCTGATAGAAGTAAATAACATAATTAACCAAAAGAAACAAAAAAAAGACCAGAGGACTAATAAGGGATGACTTGCTCTTTTAGATACAGATTTTTTAATTTTTTTTAAGTTTATTTATTTATTTTGAGAGAGTGAGAGGGAAGAATCCTAAGCAGTCACCACTCAGCGCAGAGCCTGATGTGGGGCTCGATCCCACAACAGCAAGATTACGACCTGAACTGATATCTAGAGTCAGATAGTTAACCAACTCAGCCACCCAGGTGTCCCTCAGATTCAGATTTTAAACTGTATCCATATTTAAGAATTTCATCCCTGAAAAAATTATTAAAGTATATGTTTAGAATTTAGTAAACTCACTTGGTAAAACTGGGTGTATACTTTGAATAATAATGATGCTCACATCATACAATAGAAAAAAAATGTTGTGAATTGCAGCTTGAATCTTGGACTGGGCAAAGGAGACTTTCTTTGTTAATTGCCTGAAACAGATAAAATTTTGGAATATTAAGTCTTACTAGAGTCTCTCCCATTATCCTGTATTCTATTTTTTAAAGTCCTCATTGGGATAATCCAGAAAAGGTTTGACATCTTTTTGAAAGTACTATTCTCACTTTATCATATAAAGAAATTTTTAATATACTTTCTAGCCTTAAGACTCATTTAAATGAGAATAATCTAATAATATTGGACAAGGGGATAGCAGAATGTAGGTTAAATAAAGAACATTAATAGCCCACATGTGTTAAAAGTCTATCTTTGTCCTCTGTTTCAGACATATACAGGCTGTTGAGAAACTGTTTTTCCCTGATTAACAGAATTTGGGGAATGAGAAAAAAAAATTAACAACCATTGAAACTAAAAAATCTCTTTGCCAAGCAAAAAGAATTATTGAGAGACTTGATATCTTAGTTCGTTAGGGTTACCATACAACGGAAATTTATTTTCTCACAGTTCTGGAGGCTAGAAGTCTGAGATCAAGGTATCGGCAGGTTTGGAATCTTTTAAGGCCTTGCTCCTTAGCTTGTAGATGGCTGCCTTCTTGCTGTTGTCCTCACATGGCCTTTCCTCTGTGCACGCACACCCCCAGATGTCCCTCTTTATGTCCTAATCTCCTCTTTTTATGATGACATAAGCCATATTGGATTACAGCCCTAATGGCCTAATTTTAACTTAATCACCTCTTTGAAAGTCTTATCTCCAAATACAGGCACATTCAGACACCAACATATAAATTTTGGAGGGATACATTTCAGCCTGTAACACATGTCAAGAGATGTTTTTAAATTTAAGAACTAATAACTATTAACCAAACTGAATTTCTCAAAAACAGGGGAAACATTTCACAAGCAGCTTTGACAGTATTACTCTATTGGATCCTCAAAACAAACATGAGAGGTCCATATCAAACCCCTTCAGTTCACAGAGCAAATCTGAGTGTTGATTTTGTTAGTGTAGCTATCAGAATACCCTAATGTACAATACCTTACCCAGCTCTCTACATTTACTAAAACTGCAGCTTGATCTTTATATCCTTAAAAATCTATTTGTGGACACCTGGGTGGCTCAGTCAGTTAAGAAACCAACTCTTGATTTCAACTCAGGTCATGATCTCACAGTTCATGATTTTGAGCCCTGCATCAGGCTCTGTGCTGACAACGTGGAGACTGCTTGGGATTCTCTCTCCCTCTCTCTCTGCCCCTCCCCACCCTCTCTCTCTCAAAACTAAATAAATAAACCTAAAATAAAATCTACTCATGGACATGCATTCTAAAATGGATGATACAAAAACTGAGGGTGTATGGAGGGGTGGGGGAGAGGGGAAAATGGGTGATAGGCATTGAGAAGGGCACTTGTTGGGATGATCACTGGGTGTTGTGTGTGAGCGATGAACCATGGAAATCTACCCCAAAAACCAAGAGCACACTTTACACACTGTATGTTATCCAATTTGACAATAAATCATATTAAACAAACAAACAAACAAACAAACAGCTTATCAGGTACCAGGTAAAATTGTTGAAAAAATAAATAAATAAATAATATTAAATAAATAAAATGATGATAGGAGTGAAATCTATTGTCATACATACATTCTGACTTCTAACTTAGAATAAAGATTAGAATAATCTAATGGGCATAGATTCTAATCATAAATTCTCTTTAGGGGCACCTGGGTGGCTCAGTTGGTTAAGCTTCCAACTTCAGCTCAGGTCATGATCTTGCAGTTTGTGAGTTCAAGCCCCACATTGAGCTCTGTGCTGACAGCTGAGTCTGGAGCCTGTCTCAGATTCTCTCTCCTTCTCTCTCTGCCTCTCCCTTGTTCCTGCTCTCTCTATACCTCAAAAATAAAAAAAAAATAAATAAACATCATGGACAAATAAATAAACAAATAAATAAATAATAAAATTATTTTTAAACATCTTTAGACCAGGTCCTCACAGATTTTAAGCATAGGTACCATAACATATAACAGAGGGTATTAAAACTTCTTATGTTATCTAACAATAAAAATGTATGATCAAAAAAATAAAAAGCCTTAATTAAGAAGAACAAATGGAAAAGTTCTGTTTTTTCCCATTGAGAATGATATTAGATATGGGTTTTTCATAAATGGCCTTTATTATGTTAAAGTATGTTCCTTCCAAATCTACTTTGTTGAGGGTTTTTATCATAAATGAATGGTGTACTTTGTCAAATGCTTTTTCTGCATCTATTAAAATGATTATATCGTTCTTATCCTTTCTTTTATTAATGTGGTATACCACGTTGATTGATCTATGAATACTGCAAACCCCTGCCCCTGCAAAGCAGGAATAAATCCCATTTGATCATGATGAATGATTTTTTTTAATGTATTGTTGGATTTGGTTTTCTAGTATTTTATTGGGAATTTTTGTATCCATATTCATCAGGTATATTGGCCTATAGTTCTCTTTTTCAGTAGAGTCTTTACCTGGTTTTGGTATAGGGATAATGAATTTGGCAGTTTTCCTTCTTTTTCTATTTATTGGGATGGTTTGAGATGAATAGGTATTAACCTTTCTTTAATGTTTGGTAGAATTCCCCTGTGAAGAGGCACCTGGCTGGCTCCTGATTTCAGGGTTGTGAGTTCAAGCTGCACCTTGGGTGTAGAGATTACTTTAAAAACAACAACAAACAAACAACAACAACAACAACAAAACAAGTCACCTGTGAAGCCAACTGGTCCTGGAATTTTGTTTGGTGGGAGTTTTTTTGATTACTGATTCAATTTCTTTGCCTTCATTTGTTGCTCTTTGTCTAGTTCCTTTAGGTGTAAGGTTAGGTTGTTTATTTGAGATTTGTCTTCTTTCTTGAGGTAAGCCTGTATTGCTATATACTTCCCTTTTAGGACCACTTTTGCTGCATCCCAAGTGTTTTGGACAGTTGTGTTTTAATTTTCATTTATGTCCATGTATTTTTTATTTCATCTTTGATTTCCTGGTTAATCCATGTATGTGTGGTTTTTCCAAACTTTTTCTTGTTGTTGACTGCTAGTTTCATAGCATTGTAGTCAGAAAAGGTGCCTCGTAAGAGTTCAATCTTTTTGTATTTTTTGAAGACTGTTTCATGCATGGCCTAATATATGATCTATTCTGAATAATGTACCATGTGCACTGAAAATAATGTGTATTCTTTCTGTTTTAAAATGGAATGTTCTAAATGTATTTGTTAAGTCCATCTCGTCCAGTGTGTCATTCAAAACCACTTCCTAGTTGATTTTCTGTTTTAGTGGTGTGTCCATTGATGGAAGTGAAGTGTTAAAGTCCCCAACTATTATTGTATTATTATCAATGAGTTCCCTTATGATTGTTATTGTTTTATATATTTGGGTACTTCCATGTTGGGAGCATAAATATTTACAATTACTATATCTTCTGGTTGGATTGTCCTCTTTATGATTACATAATACTTTTCTTTGTCTCTTTTTACAGCCTTTTTTTTAAGGTCTAATTTGTCCAAGCAATAAATGTTGCTACTTCAGCTTTCTTTTGACATTTATATACACGATAAATGTTTCTCCAACCATCTGCAGGTGTATTTAGATCTGAAATGAGTCTCTTTTAAGCAATATATAGATGGGTCTAGGTTTTTGTATCCATTCTGTCACCCTATGTCTTTTGATTGGAGCATTTAGTTCATTTATATTCAAAGTAATTATTGATAAGTATGATTTATTGCTATTTTATTACTTATTTTGTCATTGTTTCTGGAGATTTTCTATGATACTTTTCCTTTACAGTCAGGAACAAGACAGGGATGTCCATTCTCACCACTATTACTTAATATAGTACTGGAAGTCCTAGCCACAGCAATCAGACAACAAAAAGACATAAAAGGTATCCAAATCAGCAAGGAAGAAGTCAAACTTTCATTATTTACAGATGACATGTTACCCTACTTAGAAAATTCACAGGACACCTGGGTTGCTCAGTCAGTTAAGCATCCAACTTCAGCTAAGGTCATGATGTCACAGTTTCGGGTTCAAGCCCCACATCAGGCTCTGCTCTGACAGCTCAGAGCCTGAAGCCTCTTTCAGATTCTGTGTCTCCCTCTTTCTCTGCCCCTCCCCTGCTCACACTCTGTCTCTCTCTCTCTCAAAAAATTAATAAACATTAAAAAATTAAAAAAAAAAGAAAATCCAAAGACTCTACCATAAAACTGCTAGAACTGATAAATTCAGTGAAGTCACAAGATATAAAATAAGTGTACAGAAATATGCTGCATTTCTATACATCAATAATGAACTAGCAGAAAGAAAGCTTAAGGAATTAATCCCATTTACAATTGCACCAAAAACCATAAGATACCTAGGAATAAACCTAGCCAAAGAAGTAACAGATCTGTACTCTGACAACTATAGGACACTTATGAAACAAATTGAAGAGGACACAAAAAATGGAAAAACATTCCATGCTCGTGGATTGGAAGAATAAATATTGTTAACATGGCTATACTACCCAAAGCAATCTATACATTCAATGCAATCCCTATGAAAATAACACCAGCATTCTTCACAGAACTAAAACAAACAATTCTAAAATTTGTATGAAACCACAAAAGACCTGAAATAGTGACAGCAACCTTGAAAAAGCAAAGCAAAGCTGGGGGCATCATAATTCTGGACTTTAAGTTACAGTGCAAAGTGGTAGTGACCAAAACAGTATGGTACTGGTACAAATATGGACACATAGATCAATAGAACAGAATAGGAAACCCAGAAATGGACCCACAACTATATGGTCAATTAATCTTCACCAAAACAGGAAAAAATATTCAATGGGGAAAAGACAGGCTCTTCAATAAATGGTGTTGGGAAACTGGACAGTAACATGCAAAACAATGAAACTGGACCACTTTCTTACATCATGTGCAAAAATAAATTCAAAGTGGATGAAAGACCTAAATGTGAGGTGTCAAACCATTAAAATACTAGAAGACAGGACAGGGAGTAACTGCTTTGATATTGGCCATAACAACTTTTTTCTAGATATGTCTCCTGAGTCAAGGGAAAAAAAACAAAACTAAACTATTGGGACAAGATCAAAATAAGCTTCTGCACAGCAAAGAAAACATTCAACAAAACTAAAAGGCAACCAATGGAATGAGAGAAGATATTTGTAAATGACTTTTCTGATAAAAAGATAGTATCCAAAATATATAAGGAACTTATAACCCAATTTAAAAATAGGCAGAAAACATGAATAAACATTTTTCCAAAGAAGACATACAGAGAGCCAACAGATACATGAAAAGATGCTCAACATCACTCTTCCTCTGGGAAATACAAATCAAAACTACAAAAAGATATCATCTCACACCTGTCAGAATGGCTAAAATCAACAATACAAGAAACAATTGGTTTTGGCAAAGATGTTGAGAAAAAGAAACCCTCTTGGTGGGAATGAAAACCGGTGCGGCCACTTGGGAGAACAGTATAGAGGTTCCTTAAAAAGTTAAAAATAAGGGTGTCTGGGTAGCTCAGTCAGTTAAGTGTCCAACTTCAGCTCAGGTCATAATCTCACAATTCATGGGTTCAAAACCCACATCTGGCTTTGTGCTGATAGCTCAAAGCCTGGAGTCTGCTTCAGATTGTCTCTCTCTCTCTCTCTTTGCCCTTCCCCCACTTGAGCGAGTGCCCTTTCCCTCTCTCTCTCTCTTAAAAATAAATAAATAGGAGCACCTGGATGGCTCAGTCAGTTAAGCATTCAACTTCAGCTCAGGTCATGATCTCATGGCTTATGAACTTGAGACTGGCATTGGGATCTCTGCTGTCATCACAGAGCCTGGTTGGGATTGTCTGTCTTCCTCTCTCTCTGCCCCTCGCACGTTCATGTGGCACTCTCAAAAATAAATACACATTTAAAATAAATAAACAAAAAACACACAAACATTTTTTTAAATCCCTTTTAAAAAGTTAAAAATAGAACTACCCTACGAACCAGCAATTGTACTGCTAGGTATTACCCAAACACAAAAATACTAATTCAAAGGGATAAATGCACCCTAATGTTTACAGCAGTGTATGTATATGTATGTATATGTACATGTATACATATATACATGTATATGTGTATATGTATATGTATATGTACATATATGTATGTATATGTACATGTATACATATATACATGTGTATATATATACACATGTATATATGTATACATGTACATATACATACATATATATACATATATATACATACATATATACATATATATATACACATATATATATACATGCCATCAAAAAGAATAAAATCTTGCCATTCGCAACAATGTGGATGGAGCTTGAAACTATTATGCTAAACAAAATAAGGAAGACAAATACCATATGATTTCACTCATTTGTGGAATTTAAGAAGCAAAACAAATGAGCAAAGGGGATAAAAAGAGAGAGGCAAACCAAGAAATAGACTCTTAACTATAGAAAACAAACTGCTGCTTACCAGAGTAGGGGGATGGATGAAATAGGTGATGGGGATTAAGAACTGCACTCGTTGTGATAAGCACTGGGTGGCACACAGAAATGTTGAACCACTAAATTTATATCTGAAACTAATACTACACTATATGTTAACTAACTGGAATTTAAATAGAAACTTTAAAAAAAGAACAAATGGGATAAAATATTATCATAATGCAGACATAAAGTAAGAAAAGTATATTAATAATATTTTATGATGAATCAGAATCATTAATGGTCACATAAAAAAGAAGGAAAGGGAGGAGGGGCCAAGATGGCGGAGAAGCAGGGGGATCTGTACTTCCCACATCTCTCAAACAAAGAAGGGCTGAAGCCAAAGAACCTTGAACCCCAAGAGTCGGGGAGGAAAACAGACTGAGTCTACCAGGGAAAAATCAGGACAATCTGAAGGGCCATAGATGGGTGATTGTGAACTTGGGGAGATAAAACAGGCAGCATAGGCACAGAGGGGAGGGATCCCCTTCTGCAGAGAGACAAAGGAAAGAGAAACAGTGGCTGGGGAAGCGTAGGACTGTATCTGGACAAGAGAAAAAACCTCAGACTGGGACAGAGAGGGATCCCATCTCTAACTACAGGGCTTTCTTCAGACTGGGGCCGCCTGCCCTGTTTGTGCACCTGGGGAGGAGGGAAGCCACCTCTGGGTTCAGTGGTAAGTCAGGGGCACAGTCTGAAGCAAAAGAAACCAGTCCCCTTCCCTGAAGTTCTGCAGCACAGGACAAAACCAGCCAGACTACATATTAGGTGACATTGAGAGGCACTTCCTCAGTACCAGGGCACACGGAGCAGGAGTTTAAATCCCAGCCAAGCGCTGGGACACAGGAGCCTCATCTGCACCTGCTGCAGTGTGGATGACTCCAAAGGCAAGATTTGGACACCAGGTCATGGAGAAGAGCCTGGGGGGTGGCCCTCTTTCTCTCATCTTTCTCATCTTTCTCCACCACCAAGGCGGGGCCTCAGGGATCCAGTGGGGCCCACAGTACAGGCAGGGCCAGCCTACACCAAACCACGCCCCTCTGCACTGGGTAAATGCATATCTACTGGAGCAGGAGAGAAGCTGTGGAGCCAGACGGCCCCTTCCTCCAGGCCAGCGCTGTTGCATTGCCTGAATTAATTCTATGTCAATTCTGGATATATAGATATATTCTCCCTTCCATTTCTCCTTCATATTTCTTCCCTCCTCTAGGCAGGTTACTCTGGTTATTGGTTTGTTTAAACAGCCATATTTAATCCATTCTCTAGATACATGTTCTACACTCCTTCTTTCCTTTCTCTCTCTCTGGAATAATCAAGCCATATAGTTTCTCTGTATGGGTAACTTTATCTTTCTTTTCTTTTAAACTACTTCCTTCATTATTTTTCTTTCTCTCTCTCTGGATTAGGACTTTTAGCCTCTCTGCCTGGCCAGTGTGTACTTTTTCTTTTTCCCCCGCCCCTGTCATTTCTCTCTTTGTATGTGCTCCTCCATCAGCACCTGCCTCCACCCTGTTCTTTAATTGTAGCTGGTGTTTCTGGTTTTTTGCTTTTAGATTGTTTTTAGTTTTTGTTTGTTTCCTTGTTTTATTTGTTTGTGTGTTTGTGTGTTTTTTATTCCTGTTTGTCTGTCTGTCTACCTTTCCAGGACTACTTCAAGGAACAAATCAAAGCACACCTGGTGGCAGTTCCAAAACATCACTATGAGTAGGGAAATAAAATAATCAAAGTCACAACAGAGAGCAAGTAACACTCCCCAGAAAACATCTCCTGAAGGGCCAGGCCCTGGAAAGTGTATGACCCCCCTTCAATATAGCAGTGCTTGCAGTGCAGAGCACATAAAAAGCTTTTAAAACTCATAAGGAATAGAAAACTAGCCAAAATGATGACACAGAAAAATTCTCCTCAAAAGAAATTCCAGGAAGAAGTGACAGCTAAAGAATTGATCAAAACAGATATAAGCAACATAACTGAACAGAAATTTAGAGTAATAGTCATAAAATTAATCGCTAGGCTTGAAAAAAAGCATAGAATCCGGCAGATAATCTATTGTTACAGAGATCAAGGGACTAAAAAATAGTCATGATGAATTTTTAAATGCTATAAATGAGGTGCAAATAAAATGGAGGTGGCCACAGTGCAGATTGAAGAGGCACATGGGAGAATAGGTGCATTAGAAGATAAAATTATAGAAAGAGGAAGCTGAGAAAAAGAGAGAAAAAAATTCAGGATGACGAGGGGAGAATTAGATACCTAAGTGATTCAATCAAACAGAACAATATTCATATCACAGGAATTCCAGAAGAAGAAGAAAGAAAGGGGTCAAAGGTGTACTTGAACAAATCATAGCCGAGAACTTCCCCAATCTGGGGAAGAAAACAAGAATTGAAATCCAAGAGGCACAGAGAACTCCCTTCAGATGTAACTTGAATAGATCTTCTGCTCGACATATTGTAGTGAAACTGGCAAAATACAAGGATAAAGAGAGAATTTTGAAAGCATCTAGGGATAAATGGGTCTTAACATACAAAGGTAGACACATAAGGGTATAGCAGACCTATCTACTGAAACTTGGCAGTCCAGAAAGGAATGGCAGGAGATCTTCAATGTGATGAACAGGAAGAACAGGCAGCCGAGAATCCGTTATCCAGCAAACCTGTCATTCAGAATAGAAGGAGAGATAAAGGTCTTCCCAAACAAACAAAAACTGAAGGAATTCTTCACCACTAAACCAGCTACAAGAGATCCTAAGGGGGACTCTGTGAGTGAAATGTTGCAAGGACCACAAAGTACAAGAGACATCACTACAAGCATGAAACCTACAGACATCACAATGACTCTAAACCCATATCTTTCTAGAATAACACTGATTGTAAATGGACTCAATGTTCCAAACAAAAGACATAGGGTATCAGAATGGATAAAAAATCAAGACCCATCTATTTGCTGCCTACAGGAGACTCATTTTAGACCCAATGACACCGTCAGATTGAAAGTGAGGGGATGGAGAACTATCTATCATGCTACTGGAAGTCAAAAGAAAGCTAAAGTAGCCATACTTTTAACAGACAAACTAGACTTTAAATTAAAGGCTGTAATAAGACATGAAGAAGGGCATTATCAATAATTACAGGGTCTATCCTTCAGAAAGAGTTAACAATTATAAATGTCTAGGTGCCAAATATGGGAGCCCCCAAATATATAAAACAATTAATCACAAACATAAGCAACCTTATTGATAAGAATGTGGTAATTTCAGGGGACTTTAATACTCCATTTACAACAATGGGTAGATCATCTAAACAGGATCAATAAACAAAGGCCCTGAATGATACATCGGATCAGATGGACTTGACAGATATATTTAGGACTCTGCATCCCAAAGCAACAGAATTTACCTTCTTCTTGAGTGCACATGGAACATTTTCCAAGATAGATCACATACTAGGTCACAAAACAACCCTTCATAAGTATAAAAGAATTGAAATCATACCATGCATACTTTCAGACCACAATGCTATGAAGCTTGAAATCAACCACAGAAAAAAGTCTGGAAAACCTCCAAAAGCATGGAGGTTAAAGAACACCCTACTAAAGATGGGTCAACCAGGCAATTAGAGAAGAAATTTAAAAATATATGGAAACAAATGAAAATGAGAAGACAACAATCCAAACGTTTTGGGATGCAGCAAAAGCAGTCCTGAGAGGAAAATACGTTGCAATCCAGGCCTATCTCAAGAAAGAAGAAAAATCCCAAATACAAAATCTAACAGCACACCTAAAGGAACTCAAAGCAGAACAGCAAAGACACCCCAAACCCAGCAGAAGAAGAGAAATAATAAAGAACAGAGGGAAATAAACTATATAGAATCCAAAAACACAGTAGAGCAGATCAATGAAACCAAGAGTTGTTTTTTTGAAAAAGTAAAATTGATAAACCTCTAGCAAGGCTTCTCAAAAAGAAAAGAGAGAGGACCCAAATAGATAAAATCTCGAAAGAAAATGGAATTATTATAACCAATCCCTCAGAAATAGAAGCAATTATCAGGGAATACTATGAAAAATTATATGTCAACAAACTGGACAACCTGGAAGAAATGGACAAACTCCTGAACACCCACACACTACCAAAACCCAGACGGGAAGAAATAGAAAATTTGAACAGACCCATAAGTAGTGAAGAAATTGAACCAGTTATCAAAAATTTTCCAAAAAATAAGAGTCCTGGAACAGACGGCTTCCCTGGGGAATTCTACCAGACACTTAAAGCAGAGTTAATACTTACTCTTCTCAAGCTGTTCCAAAAAATAGAAATGGAAGGAAAACGTGCGGACTCATTCTATGAAGCCAGCACTACTTTGATTCCCAAACCAGATAGACACCCAGAAAAACAAGAGAATTATAGGCCAATATCCCTGATGAATATGGATGCAAAAATTCTCAACAAGATACTAGCAAATCGAATTCAACAGCATATTAAAAGAATTATTCTCCATGATCAAGTGGGATTCATTACTGGGCTGAGGGGCTGGTTCAATATTTGCAAATCAATCAATATGATATATCACATTAATAAAAGAAAAGATAAGAACCATATGATCCTGTCAATCTATGCAGCAAAAGCATTTAACAAAATTCAGCATCCTTTCTTAATGAAAACCCTCAAGAAAGTCGGGATAGAAGGAACATACTTAAACATCATAAAAGCCGGTTATGAAAAGCCTACAGCTAATATCATCTTCAATGGAGAAAAACTAAGAGCCTTTCCCCTGAGATCAGGAACACGACAGGGATGTCCACTCTCACCACTGTTGTATAACATAATGGTGGAAGTCTTAGCCTCAGCAATAAGGTGACAAAATGAAATAAAAGGCATCAAAAGTGGCAAAGATGAAGTCAAACTTTCACTTTTTGCAGATGACGTGATACTCTACATGGAAAACCCAAAAGACTCCACCGAAAGTCTGCTAGAACTGATACATGAATTCAGCAAAGTCGCAGGATACAAAATCAATGTACAGAAATCGGTTTCATCTTTATACACCAATAATGAAGCAACAGAAAGACAAATAAAGAAACATCCCATTCACAATTGCACCAAGAAGCATAAAATACCTAGGAATGAACCTAACCAAAGATGTAAAAGATCTGTATGCTGACAAACTATAGAAAGCTTATGAAGGAAACTGAAGACACAAAGAAATGGAAAAACATTCCCTGCTCATTGATTGGAAGAATAAATACTGTTAAAATGTAAATACTACCCAAAGCAATCTACACAGTCAATGCCATCCTAATTAAAATTGT